>NW_005842608.1:940184-960344 GCF_000455745.1 Alligator sinensis
TTTGTACCTTCTCCTATAAACACTGACTCCTATTAATAACTTGAAATCTAAGAGTAGTTTCATGGAAGTTGCAGCAACTGCTTTTTCTTAAGAACTTGACTCGCATATTTTTGCAGAACTGGAGTCTGTCTGTCAGTTGTCAGGCCAGATTAAACATTTTGGCTAAATTGTAGATCCTGGAATTATGGGAAACAAATTGGCAAGAACACACATGGTCATCTGAAACACTGTAAATACAAAGAATATTAAAATATTTTTTAGTCACCTTGTTCAGTTCTTAAACACATCTTCCGTAACTGGGAGCTCTGTTGCCGCCTTTTAAAAACTCGTTAATATTTGATTTGTAGTAAGGTTTTGTTTATACTATAGATTGCAGAAAATTGTGCTGAAACCACCAGTAACTGTATTCATGCTTATAATTACTGTGCCTATTAATAGGACATCTCACTGTAGGCACAACACAGACATTTTTAGTCTAGTAATAAGCTTAGGGAAAGCTTTGAATTGCCTTGTTTGCCCGGGGCTCCTTTTATCAGTGTAACGTTTAATATTTGTGGAAGAATTTGATTTATTGTGAGTGTTATTAAGTCATATCAGGAATTTCTCTCATTGACTGACAGCAGCATGTCTGGGATTGATGTACCAAAACACTTTTTGCTGCACCAGCCAAAGAGGTGCTTTGAATGAGGCCTCCTAGCAGCTCACCTAGTGTCGTATTTGGAGGTGAAAGAGGTAATAGTGCAGTGGGACAGATAGCAAACACTGGTAGGTTCAATCCTTCAGTTGAACACACAGCAGATGTGACACTAAAATGGATTAATCATGATTTTAACTTAAAAACCCCAATGATATTTTTAATTATTGCAACTGCAACCATTTAAACTTGGCCAGCACCAAAGATCTCTGTGGCTGTTTGGACTTTGAAGAGTACTGGATTATGGTATATAAAGCTTAAGTAATATAGTGTTTCATTGGTTAATAACACACTTATATTTGTTCAAACTAAACCTGGGAAGAGAAGGAACTTCTAATAAAAGTGCATTTTAAAATCCTCTAGCTACATTTTTTCAGAATGCTTGAGTAGGCAGCATGACAGGTCTCTATGCACATGAATGAGCTCTATATAAAAGGAGTGTCTTTGTTTTTTGTTTTAACATTAGAATAGGAAATGAGATGGATAGAAAAGATAAGACTGATTGAAAGCTTCCAACTCGTGGAAGGGGCATTCTGATACAATAATTTAAACGTCTTTCTTAAACAAACAAACAAAAAAAGCAGATGCTTACTAGGGAACTTCCAGCTTCATAGACTTCACAGACATATGGGCTGGAAGGGACTCCAGGGGGTTATCGAGTCCATCCCCCTGCCCCAGGGGCAGGAAGTCAGCAGGGATCATAGGATCCCAGCTTGCCAGTATCTTTCTTTGAAGTGATGCATATAAGTTAAATGAATCCTTAGATACACTGCGGACTTTTTAGTGCTTGGGTGCTACACTTTCTCCTCCATGTGCACAGTGTGTTACGTGCCTTGAAGAAGGGCGGGGAGGAGTTGTCTGGCTCCTTTTACTGCAGTCCTGTAAACTTGTTTTGCACACAACCACCAGTTTAGGCAGCAAACTGATCAGTAACTAGGCAGTTTAGGCAGCAAACTAGGACAGTGGTTCTCAACCTTTTGGTACCAAGACCCACTTGTAAACATCAGTGGCCAGTCCCAACCCAGTGCCCTCCACTCCCGACCCGCTGCCCCCCAGCCCCAGCCCCCCAGTGTGTGGGGCATGGGGAGCCCCAAGCAGCCCCTCGCAGGCTGGAACTCTGCCAGCCTGCAAGGGAAAAGCCATGCTTTTCCATGTTTTCCTCCCTTAAATTTTTAAAGTTTGCTGATCCATTTTTACAGTTGGTCATGATCCTTTCACATATTCTTGTAACCTGCTTTTGGGTCACAACCCATGGGTTGAAAAATGTGGAACTAGAAGGATAATATCACCGAGGATACTTTATTATATTAGCCAAAGAAGGTAGTGTATGTCACTGTATACCTTCAATGAAGGGCTGAATACTCAATCTTTTAAGTAAGTTTTTTAACTAAAAAGGGGGCTGGGAGAAGTGGTGGTCAGTAAGGGGAGTATTCTTTTTCATAGCCGAGTTGCATTGTCAGCATAAGCTCATGTCTATGGATCAACCGGTACGTCTTTGCAGCAGGTGGTACAGTCCAGTGATCTGACTAGACAGAAACTTGCTGTACTTCTGTGACAGCCAATCAAGCACAGCTCGGTGGGGATTACCTTGAGTAACCCCGGAGAGATTAGAAGCTTGCATGTGAGATGGGCAACTCTTCTGTAGGCAGCTTAAGTGGCAGGATGACACAATTTCCTGGAATAAACACGTTGCTGGGTCAGGCAGCCCTTACTAAGGAGCTATGCGATGGTGCTGCTGTGGTTTTTGTCCTTTTGAGTCTTAACTTTTATTAAAACCTGACCCCCTGCTGTGGATATTAAAAGTGTTAATCAACAGATGAATGTGCAGGTACGTCGTTGACTGAGGCTTCAGCTGTTTAAGGTTTGTGTTTAACCTGCCTTTAAGAGTCTGCATGATAAGTACATTCACTGTGGAAAACAGATTTAAGATCTGTTGTTGACGACGTGCAGTGCTTAAATTAGGCTGGTAAAAGCACTGGGGCTTTTGATCAACTCTTTTTCAGAAGAAATATGTAAAATCCACTTTGTACTGAAGCTACAGTACACTTTAACTCTTTGCTTTTCAGACGGTTACGTCTAGTGTAGTCAAAGCCACTTACCATGGCATGTCTCACTGACATCTTGTTAAAGGAATACTTGGGATAACCAGCTAATACCAATATTGAGATGTTAATACTTGCGGGGTGAGGTTATAAATAATGGTTAGCAGTTAGTGTTTCTACTCTTTATACTACTGAAATGTCAAAAGCTTTTGATTTTCAAGCTCACTTTTGTTCATGTAGCACTGACAGAAAGCTGCCATCCCTGTTCTCAGGAATTTTAAAAGCATGATGAAACGCAGTCAAGCTACATGACATGCAGGCTCCTAGGAAAATAATTTCTGGAACTTTTTTTTCCCCTCTTTTCTCTCCAAGAGTTGGCAAATATATTTAGGCACTTAAATCCAGAAATATTTTTAACTTCTGCTATATATTTAGATAGAGAACAAAGCACATCCATCAGTGCAGTGTCATATATTAAAGCAACAGAAAACAAAACCCATCCTGCATCTACGTTGCACCTGTTTGTTGTAACACACTAACTTTTGTTCAGAGGACTTCTGGAAGACTTAGGTAGATTAACCTTAATGCTTAGAAACGCTGAAAACCACCAACTCAACTTTTTTTCTTTTTAATGTGAACCTGTATCTGTAAAAGGAGATACTAAAGCATATTTGGCAGTTAGTGGCATCAGACTGCTTCAGACCTTGCAGGCAAGGAAGTTAACCTGAATGCTACATCCTATTGATGCTTGGGTCTGGAGTGTCTGTAGGTAACATTACTTGTTTCTTTTATCTAGAGCCCCGTGATTAATGTTCTCCTCTCAGCCCTTTCTGGCTTTCTGCCCTGGTCCTCATTTTCAAGTCCCTTCCCAAAACAAACTTTTGAGGAAGCTCCTAAAGTATAATGCCCTATGTTGTGTAATGCATATATGCCTGCAAACACAATATTACTGGGAGACCTGTATTACTCAGACCCATATACCGATGTTGTCCCTTGCCTGTCTTTTCCTTGCGTTTGGTGCATTAGCCTGTTGTGGGTATTTTGAACCTGATTGTGCAGTTGCTCCATTGGCTGGCCGCACTAAATGAAAAGGAATGCGCACAGGAGGGAGCCAATCGCCAGCAGTGAACAAGCACCGAATTGTTTTACATTAAACTCTACAAAACGAGAGCTGGAACTTCACCCAGAAAGCACCATTCGCAGTGTTCACTCCATCAGGAATAGTTGCCCTGTGTTGCATAATACGTGGATGTGAGTGAGGAGGCGATTTTTAGCCTTTAGTAAATTTTGCAAGGTTTCCAAAAAAAGTCTCCGATTTCTAAATCAGCTTCTTATGGCTTGCTTATAATGTCCATGCTTACAATACCCGCAGCTAGATGTTACTGTACAGGCACAAGCTACCCCTGTGGCTTTTCATAGAAACAGACCAATTAAGAAATTGCTCTTCCATTGTGAGCACTTTGCTTAGACACTTTTTCTGTGTTAATCAACAATGGTGTGATGTTTTCATTTATAAGTCGCTATGTAGAGTATATTCTTTAATCTACCATGTGAGTTACAAATGGTCTTTCAAATGTTGTTGATACTCCTAACTTAAAATAGAAGAGTATTACATTTTCAAAGAGAAGAACCTGAGATTCAGTATTCCAGTGTGAAAAAAACTGGTAGTCTGGAAGTACAGATTGTGAGCTCTGGTGGTCAAAACCGGTCTCTTGCTATATTTGTTTGTAGGATGTTCAGCACATTGCAAGACTAGTCTTTCATTGAGACTCCTTGGTGCTACTGCAATACAAATAATAAATATTAAATAGAAATTGCCATGGTAGATAAGCCAGCTGTTCATTTTGCTAAGTTTCTGGCTAGAAACTGAACTCTGTTTCCAAAAATAAACTACCCCATGTTGCACATAGGAAGTGTCCAGTCCTCTGCATTGTGAGAAGGGGAATTCCTTTCTGATAACCACATTTACGTTCTCAAGCATGAGATATATCATTTCCGTTGTTGCACAGATACAAATGCTAAAATTTTATGGAATTGGTATGCTGCAGTATATACATGTAATAATTTAAATATGTAAAATAAACTGTTTAGTTTCCTCTGCTTTACCTGACTGCAGATCTGAATGTTCAGTCCTAAGATTGCTGTGTAACAAAAGCTACATACAGCACAGTGGAGAGCATAAGGGCATTAGTCTATGCCTGAGAAGGTTTTATTTTTTTCTAGCTACACTGAGGTTATGTTTCTTAATTTAGGATAATCCTTTCCCCCCCCCCACCCAAATCATCATTTTGTGCATTCCTTAACCCGTTAGGGAACAGCATGTGATAAGAGTTGGCAAATACTGGCTTGTTCCTGACACCTAAGCCAGGCAGGGAAGTTCGGGTTCTTGTTTGGGTGGCAGTACAGGGAAGGAGTGTCACAAATTCCTCCTCTGACTTTTTTCAGTTGGTTTGTTACATTTTCTAGCCAGAAGGGCCCATTGTGATCATCCAGGCTGGTTACCTTAATAATGCAGGCTATTGGAATGCCCCCAAATGCTTCCCAGTTGAAGTAAACTTGTCTTCTAGAAAAAGTGTATAATCTTAATTTCAAAAAGTATAGCATGAGCTAATGATCCGCTCTAGGAGTTTGCAAAACAATACGTCTCCTTCATACACAAACATGAAAATAATTAGCAGGATTTGGTATGGACACCATTAAAAAAAAGTCTTTAGTTGCCAAAGTGTAGGCAGCATTTCAGAATCATATTGTGTAAGCAGAAGCAGCGTGTCTTGAGCCAAACACCCTGGCCAAACCAAAATCTGACTTGTGAGAGTAACTGTGGTGTAACAGAGATAAGAACTGGAAGATTAGTGCAGGAGGGGAGGCTGAGGTGCCTCCTTCACTGTTTTGTTATGTGGGGTAGTTTGGGTGACACCCAGGTGACAGTGGAAGTTGCTGTAGGAAATCATTTGCTAAAGAGTAAATTAGTATCCTTTAAGGTGGGGGCAGGGGGGAGGATGTGGTTTTGAAATCTCTTCAGCTTTGTCAGACTACCAGTGGGAATATCAGTTCATTAAAAAACTCGAGCTGCTGCTGCCATATAGGAGAGAGGCATTTTTCAGCGCCTGTTGCTGTTCTGCTGGTTGCAGTAGATTTGCACAAATTTAATTATGTGCAACCTGAATATAGATATTCTAGATTGCTGCAAAATAACTGACTGTAGTGTTGGGTAAATAAGGAAAAGTAACTGTATTAGAAAGGCTTGAATCAGAACAACTCCAGGAAGGATCAAGTACAGTTTAATTCTGTGATGTGTTTTAGGACCCCAAGAAAGCATTGAAA
This sequence comes from Alligator sinensis, assembly GCF_000455745.1. Taxonomy (NCBI): domain Eukaryota; kingdom Metazoa; phylum Chordata; order Crocodylia; family Alligatoridae; genus Alligator; species Alligator sinensis. The sequence continues at coordinate 946,245 of NW_005842608.1, forward strand.
CAGAAGATTAAATCATTGTTCAAATATTTTAGTTAAAAGTCAACAAACAAGTTGCTGCATTACATTATTAATGGTTACTATGATTAGAGCAAATAACTTACTATTGTAGCAGAAGCAGATGCCCACCTGGGGCTTATTGGAAAAGTTTGGCTGGCTTAACACTGCATTAATGCCCATTTTGAGCTGAGTTATACAGAGATAAGGGGTCTATTAGTAGTTACTTTGACACTTAAGTTGCCTTAGTTAACATGAATTAGTTTGTAGAACTTTTTTTCCTCACTGAAAAATATATTAAAGGAATTTGATATGTAGGAACCTACTTAAATTGCACTTTCACAGCAACGGTAAAAAACAGCTTCCACAATTGCTGTGAAAAGTGGCGTTTGCCATGATTTCCCTTGGAATCACCTCCCCAAATAAAACATTTAAAAAGGAAGTAAAAACCAAACAAACTGTGCTAAATATAAAGTGCTGGATCCCCAGTGGGAGCCAGGGGTCTCTCAGCCAGCTGGGGCTCTGGGGGCACCAGCTGGTGGAGCAGCAGCCGGTCAGCAACGAGGGGAGGGCCATGTGAAGGGCAGTCCTCTGCCAATCAATGGCAAGGCTGCTGTGAAATGTATAAAAGTGGCTCTGCATGCCATAAAACCCCTTCATCTCACCCCAATTTAGGTAGGTCCCTACTGTAGCGGGTTCAGGGATTTGCTTAGCTCAAATAGTCTTTTGTCTGCTGGGCACACTTGTCCCACAGGAAGCGTCCTACTCCAATCAGTGGTCAACAGCACACCTAACATAGTCCATGGAGGGGAACTTGGGGTCCTGGAGTCTTTCTAGGCCCTGAGAAGGTGCTGCTAGCTTTGCACCACAGAGCTGCCTTCCTTCTCTCACTCAAGTGAGTTCTCTCATAGCCTTGCAGTGCTGCTTTCTCCAGCCTTGCCACACTAGGTCTCTTACCAGACCATGGATGAGTCCTTGGCTCAGTCTGCCACTGCTAGCCCAACCCCCTCTCCCTCTCTGTCTCCTCTTCCCAGGACATTTTTAGCGTTCTGTGGGGCAGCTAATTAGCCTCTGCAACTGGTCCGCTTCTAGGCAGCCTGCAGTCACTCCTGCTTGCCTGCAGCTGACTGTCATACCCCACAAGCCTGCAAACTCCTCTACCCTGGAGCGTGCAGTCTGTTGCAAGCCTTTGCCGGTCATCCTGCTGCACCTCCGTATGAGTTAGGCCTGTCCTTGTCAAGTGTTTAACATAGTCGTACATTATGTGACATTTCTTAAGAGATTTCTAATGTGGTTGTTTATTCTTTATACTCACTTAATCCAACTGACTACCCTGAGAATGAGGATCAGATCTGTGGATAGTTTTTAATAAGATATCTGAGTTGTAAAATATAACATTTACTGTTTGTTGGATAGAAGCAATAATGTACTCTTTTACATGAATTTAATTTTTATTACTACATAAGGAATTATTTAAAACCTTGTTTATTTTCAGGTTTCATATGCAGAAAACCATAGTGCTGATGAATACAAAGCTACTCTGTTGCTCATGTGGAACGCACATTTATCAGTGAGCATTAGGTGAAGAATAATTTGTCTGTACAGTATGTTTCATCACTATCCTTATTCAGCTGAGAGGCAGTATGTCCCTGGAATCTACAGTAGTGAAATACAGTTGAAGAGACAAACAGGCATAAGAGAAAAGTGGAATATTGAGAAGGACTGAAGGATACATTAAAATGTGGAGGTTGAAAACTTCAAAGCTACAGCAGATTTTTTTATGCCAAGTGGCCTTTTTTTTTCTTTAGACTGTTTCCTTATGTTCTTAATTTGCAAATAGATGTATATACCAGTTGTAAAGCCTTTGAAATCTAAACCTAATTTTTTTAAAGTTTATTTGTAAATTGTAGTGTCTAATGCAAAATCATATTGAAGGAAAGGAGTTACCATCAACATGGGTATCTCTGGTACTTCTCTTAAGACAAAATAACATCTCTTCTGCACAATCAAGTGTTGCAGAGTCCTAGTATGTAAATATTATTTTATTTCAGCAACAAATTGCACGTCCTTCCCAAGAAGAAAAGGTAGAAGAAAAGGTAGAAGAAGAAAAAGCAGAAAAAACAGAGAAAAGAGAGGAAGAAAAGAAAGATGAAGAGGAAAAGGATGAGAAGGAGGAATCTAAGTGAGTATACATAGTGAGGATGCACTTACTTTCTCTAATGCAGGCATTTCTAGTTTCTTCTCATTTGTTTTAGGAAATTAGCATTACATAGACTCAGTGAACGTAACAGTGAAATCAACTGTTAACTGTCCTCAGTTAGGGTTAATTTAATGCTGTCTTCAAAAAGAAATAAAGCCTATTTGTGCTGCTTATACTCTTAGCTAATCAGACATATGGAAAACCCCCCAGGTTTAATGTGATTTTTCTTGCCTTGTGAAGTTTATCATTTACATTGCTTGCTGTTGGTGCTGCTACTTTCCATATTTTTGTACCAGCAGTACAAAAATAATGGACTTTTTAGGAGTCAACAATGGAGCATGACCACATTTTATTTTTAAATAGCAGTTCTAACTTTTGAAAAAAGGGGATCCCATTTCACTGTTAAATTGCTCTATGATTACTCTTTCAGCTGGAACTGAAAAGTGAGCTGACCTGTAGTTCTTAGACTAGTTTCATGAATATCTGCCTGTGAAGAATATTTTTCATTAAGGTCTCTGAATCCTTCTTAATTTTTGCTTCCACTCTAGAGAGAACACCAAAGAGAAGGACAAAACAGAAGTTGCCCCAGAGGAAACTGAGGAAAGGGAGCAAGCAACTCCTAGGGGACGAAAGACTGCCAACAGCCAAGGCCGCCGTAAGGGCAGGATCACCAGATCAATGACAAACGAAGCTGCGGCCGCAAATGCTGCTGCAGCTGCTGCTACTGAAGAACCACCGCCTCCTCTCCCGCCCCCGCCAGAACCTTGTGAGCAATATTTATAAAATACTTTAGGGTCCATCCGGCAGCAGGGCACATAACCAAGCTAAGGCCGTCCTGTCACACATACAGCACACTGCCATTTTTTATCAATGAAATACCTTCTTTGCTATTCACACATTCACAAACAGAACTGGCTAGCTAGCATTTCTCAAACATCCAGAAGCTAAACAGTGAGCATTGTGAACAAAATCAGATTACAGACGGTTTGTGTTCGTTCTTATGTGGCATGAATTGTACTATTTAGAACTTACTAGCTAAAGGCTCAGGCAGAACACTGTTGATATGGATCTGTTTGAATGCACTAGTCTGTAGAGCAGTGGTTTTCAACCAAGGTGCCAGGGAGCCCTGGGGTGCTGCATCTTTTGAAGGGTACTGCAAGGTCTGAGGAGATAAGCAAGGTGTGAGGAGATAAGTAGATAAGCACAGGCTCAGGCTTGCCTCTGCCTGGAGGATTTCCCCACTCGGTTGCGCACACCCCCCCCCACTGCCAAGAGGTGAGTACGGTAATTAAAAAAATTCGTTTTTGAAATTGCATGCCATTCAGTTCACAAAAATGATGGAGGGGTGCCTCTGCTCCAATGAGGGATGCTTCAGATCCAAAAAGTTTGAGAACCGCTGCCCTACATAGTTACTACCATGCAACATAGGCCTGGAATTTGATTTGCCTAAAATTGTTATAGCATAGAGTGGATCTTCTGTAAGTTTGTCTTAATCTGTTCTAGGGAATGTGTGTTTTTTAAAGAAGCAGTTTTGTGGCACACTTTTAGATAGTATAGAGGGTCTTACAGCTGTCTGTATTTCTTAGAGGTGGAGGTGTGTGTGTTCCTGCTCTGAATGCATGGGTGTGCAGAAACAAGGAAGTAAAGAGGCACATGTGTTTTCTGTATTTGAAATACAGACTTGTTCATTAGGTGTACGGTCTTTATTTCGGAAGTTCTTGCAAGTAGAGGAGAAATTGCTTTAAAGGGACTTTAAGGTGGCAGCTGTCAACAAAAGGTATGGGTCTGTTACATTCTGTCTCCCTGCCAAGAGGTTACTTTGAGCTGTACACTAGTTTGCAGATAGTAAATAATTATCCACAAGAGCAGAGGTAATTCTCCCCTTGGTGCAAACTTTCTGTTGACAGCTTTTGGGTTGAGTGCTTGGAAGGAGTGGTGTGCACCACTCTTGTACTGATTGTGCCACCAGAGCTTTTGGCCAATCTGTCTGGTTATTGCTCAAGCAGCCTGAACCTCATGAAAGAGCCCATTAAAGGAAGTGAGCGAGTGTTCATTAGGCTATAAACATCAAAGCTTGCCACGTACATTTTTCTCAGCAGGTATGACCTCCTTTTTTCCCTTCTCCCAGAACTAGGACAGTGAACTTCCACATACAGGTTTTAACTGTTTTGAATCAACTATTATTTTCTGCCCTATTCGTACTATATCTGTTTGTCTTGCTGGTTCCTATTGTGTGCTGCTAAGGCCCTATATAGCATGCGCTAAATTTAACAGATTGAGCAAGAATGTGGAGGAGGCTTCTATTCTTTAAAGAACCTGAGCTGTCTACAGTGGTTAAAGACCATTCAGAGCAGTATTAGACCTGAATGACACCAAATCTCAAGAGATAAAGGAGGTGGAGAATACTTTGCCCTGTGAACTGCTGTAGCTGCATTTTGTCTCCCATTTGTTTTATTAGACTAATCTAAGCTTTTACTTTCTTTTATTTTTCTCCTTTGCTTGTGGTGGTTTGTCTGGGTGAGCAGGAGATTCATTTCTAGGACACGAATGTGGCAGAACAAGTTTCATGGCCCATTCCTCAAAAGACCCTTTTAAATACTTTATAGCATCCTGGATTTGGGTCTGTGGGGTTTTTGGTCTTAATTTTCTTTTTTCTCCCTGCACAATATGCTTGGGTGTGTTTTGGGGGCTCTCCTCCCCCGCTTTCTCATCTGTTCAGTAGTATCTTATGATACAGCATTCAAATATACGTACAAAAATGAATAGAAGATAGGTTCTACAAAATCCCTCGCAGTACCTACATAATATCCATCAGATGTTCCAGAATCTAATGAGCCAAATAAGACTTGAAGAAATGTACAGAACTTCTTTATGGTTATGATTTATCAGGACAAACATATGGATAGCTGTACAGAGAGAAGCTGGAAATGTTCCCGTCTCACACTGAAGAAGGAAATATTGCATGTTTGACTTGCAGTATGCAGTACCTTAATGTAAGGAACTGCTGCACTCTTTACTGCAAAAGACTCCAGAAAGAACCTTGCATTTAGCTGTGTTGTCTATAGCTATAAAAAATACTAAATGCTTCAGATATTCATCACCATTAGTTTATTTTAGTGCCATGAGCATTTTGGGGTGTTAGCTTTTAAGTTTGAAGTGCTCCCTTCTGTTGTCAGAGGGTAGGGACTTTGGTATTTCAAGAGCCATTATGGTCTCGGAGCAGTGGATGGCACAGTGACATGGCAGAACTTCTGGAGTTCAGCACTTCCCACTACCGTGTCTCCTTCCATTTGCAGTTGGAAATTTTTCCATTTAATGTTGGCTTTCTTCTCTGTAGCCTTTGGAAGGTGGTTTGCTGTGGCACATTTGTCACTAGACTGGAAGTCAGATGTGCGTTCCTAGTTTGCCATGACCTGCTATGTAACTGTGGACCAGTTGTCACCTTCTCATGGTTCTGTTTCTCCCATCTGTTAATTGGAAGTGGTTATATTTGATTTGAGTTACCCATATATGCAGTTAGGGGCTCTGTAAGAACAAATCATTTTATGGGAACATCCTGCTTAAAACAAAATGCAAATAAGCACCTTTGACCTGTAACTATCACTGACGTTTTTGGCAGTGTACTTGTACAAAGACTGTGCTTAGTTTTCCTTTAGTATAATATTAACATAGCACTTGGCAGAATAGCATCCAAAGCTTTTGTTTTTATGTGTAACTTTAAGCATTAGCAAATAATTTTGTGAGTTCAGGAGTTCATGGTGTTATGTAGGCTACCCTTTATTACGCAAGGGACACAAGGTCAACCTTTGACTTCTTTTGAAAAAGGTACATGCTGTCTGGATACTTATGGACAGAAAAGAAATATAACACAGTTTTTGGTAGCTAGAAATCTTGTATGGTGATTGAAATAGAGCAGTGGGATTTTAGGGGTTTAAACATAGACCTGGAAGCATTACATTTTCAAACTTACCTAATGGCTTATGTTTTGGCCTAGGGTATGTCATTTTAAGATTTGTTACTCCAGTTATAAATTTGGGATAATACATATTTGCTTACATCACATGGATGTTAGAAGGATAAAAGACTCCCAAATAATGTTACATAAATGTAGTGTACTGCAGTAATACTTCAGTGTGTAGCTTGGAAATGGAGGTAATCCAGAATGATATTGGATTTGATAATGGGTTTCTACTTCCTCTGAAAAATGTTACAGCGTGAGATGCTTTGTAAGAACGTTATTGCCTTCTGTAATGCAGTATTAGACTGAAGACTTTAGAAGGAAATGGGTTGTGTTAGGGGAAAACAAGTGGTACCCCCAAGATGCCAGAGCATGCTGGCAGTAGCTGATTACGAGTCTGGTGAACCTTGTGTATAAGCATCAGAATTTGGCACATTAAGTTATGAATGATGTACAGCTTTATGTAGACATCTTCCTTGATAGAGGTAAATATTTTGAGCGAGACTAGGCGTAATGTTTTTTTCTGCTTGGGCACATGAAGGCTCCCTCGGCACGTCTACTATGGTGTGATAGAACCTGACTGCCGGCCAGCGTCGCGGGCGACTCTCCTAGAGTGGCTTGAACAGACCTTAATGTAACCTGATTAATAGATTATGAGAGGTGTGATTGGTGCTGAAAGGGCAAATCTTGGTTTTTTGTGTTTTTTCTCTGTCTGATGGGATCTGCTGTTTGCTATTTCAGCTTCTGCAGAGCCTGTGGAGACCTCCCGCTGGACAGAAGAAGAAATGGAAGTTGCTAAAAAAGGTAAACCTTCTGAAGCATTGATGCCTGGTGCTGGTCATTAATTTGGCCTAGCAGCACTACTTGAATGAATACAACAGAACTCTAACCTTTTGCTATTTGGAAAGAGGCTTTTTTCCTTGGGAAGGAAATATCCATGCTAGTAAAAATCATGCTGATTGTAACTTTTTTGCGGGACATGGATCTCAGAGAGCTATTTGATTTCACCAAACAGCTAAAGCTGTATTTGGTTTGGTGTAAAACCATTTTCCAAAGAGCATGTATAAATTCTGAAACTACTGTCAATGAAACTTTATATCTGAAATGTGTATAAATACCAAGTATTCTTTTGTATAAGATACATAAACACCATTTCCAGGAGATTTAGTTCCTTCAGTTGAAGTGTTAATTTACATTGTCATTTGTCAAGTAGCTTGACAAATGCCGACACACCAAAACGTGTGTGTGTGTGTGTGTGTGTGTAATTCGCATTGTAGCAGAACTTAGTGGTAGCCGTTGGTTTGAAGTATTTATGAGCAGGCGGTAGGACCTGGTAGTTTCCTTTGCTCTTCTGTTACTCTGTGCTAAATATTTTGCAAGGGTTGGCAAAATTCAGCTCTTCTGAAAACTAATGTTCATGCATCTTACAGAAAGCGTTCTAAATATGCTGTTCAAATAAGACTGTAGTATGCACACATTCAAGTTTAGGATTTTACTAATTCTTAGTCAGGCCTACGTATTCCTTTACTCATCCAGGCTTTTAAGTGTTGTATAACCCTCAGACTAAAATAAAAATTGCTTCTCTGCCATTGCCTAATATACATTGTTTCTGCTCTTTGCAAATTGTGCCCAAGTTCTGAGCATTTAAAATAGATGCTGTGTGAGACCCTAAGCAACAATTTTATGCTAATTCAGGTGCAACTAAAATGTCCCTAAAGAGGAATTGTAAAGGAAAATATAATCAGAATTTTAGTGACCTATTTTATATTTGTTCATTAAGAATATAGCTTTTCAAATCAGTTTTGTATTTGAATGATTGAAGCTATTTTCTTTTTAGGACTGCCAGTTCAGTCATACTCTTGGTAGGGGCCTAGTTTGATGCAGAGAACTTTTTACATCAGAAAGAACAGTTCTCCTAACCATTGTCAACTAAATGTAGAGCTGGATAATGAGAGCTTTTGAAACTTTGACTTTGCTTTTTATAAGAACATTGTGTCACTCCTCTTTTGTGTAGTTAAGAAAATGGGTTTTTTAATTCTTTTAAAAAGTACATTTAAGTGAGTAATTATGTTAGTGGATGTGAAGCCTAGAACAGCTCTTATTAGGCTTGATTTTTACTTAATTTTTTTGAGGGGCGTATGTATAACTCTGTGTGCTGTAATACAAAAAAATACCTTTCAAAGATTTTGTAAAAGTTTTTTTTTTTGTTTTTTTTTTTTAATGACTAGGCGTAGCCACAAATCAGCCCAAGGAAGTTTACCCTTTTCTAAAATTTGAATCTTGGATATCTATTTCTTAATGTTGTTTGAAGTAGCATTGTGCACATGTTTACATGCAGTTGTTGCAAGTGTTTTGTACTTGACTTTTTCAGAAGCAAGAGGTTAGAAGGGACTAGGTAATTTGTTTGACGTGTACTTATCTTGTAGTCAGACTACCAAGGTCATCTTGGTATTTATAAATGGGGAGACACACAGCAGGCTCAGGCTTTCAAAATCATTTAAATTGCCAGTTAACTCTTTAATCACTAGTACCTTTTGGATTATAGCTAAAAATGTGTAATATTAGCTTAATTAAAAGTAACTGTGCTTCCAAGACTGAACTCAAAGTATATTTAGTCTGTAAGTGCTAATGTTGCCAATGCAAATTTCTCATTTTCTTCCCTGCTCCTGGCCCCTTAACTGCTATTTTATGGGAGTCTTCTACAGGTACTCCTCACTTAACGTTGTCCCGGTTAACGTTGTTTTGTTATTACGTTGCTGACCTGTCCTTTAAAGTCGCTCAGTGTTCAGTTATAACGTTGTTTGGCCACCGCCTGCTAGTAGGCAACTACTGTGAAGTAATTGGATTCGCTTAACGTTTCGCTTAAAGTCACATTTTCAAGAACATAACTACAACAGTAAGCGAGGAGTAGCTGTACTTTCTCTGAGGTGTGGTCATAGTGTTGCATAGGGGTCTTTTTTATGTCCCAGGAAAATTCAGATGAACTTTAACTGGGGAGATGGCATGAACCAGTGTCTACTGGGAATCAGGCTTGGGGTTTTAGTCCCAGCTGTTGTTCACTGAGCACAGTCTGAACTTCTTACTGCACTTCTGTTTCGTTGTCTGGAAGATGAGACCAATACCAATCACCCTAAAATATTTCTCAATATAGAGCTGACAGGAACAAAATGTATGCAATACAAGGGCTAGTTTTCTGTCTTGACTCACTTTCTGTCTTTAGATGTAAAATTCTATATGGCATGACTTTATTTAAACTAACAACATAGACAGTCCCTAAATCTGCTTAGTAGGGCTGTATTCTGTCCATTAAAAAGTTGCTTAAATGATTCATTTGACTTCGTCTGCTTCAGCAACTATCACCCATATTCTGGACAACTAAGTAATGTCACTTCTATCAAAGACAGACTAAAATGACTGTGAAACAAAGAAGTTCTCAGCATGTTCTTATGAACTACCTGACAGGCTAAAAATATTCTCCAGTGTATTTTACAAAACCCACTCCTCCTCGATGCACTAGTATCACATATTCCAAGTGATAAGTGTGCTGAGCAAAAGCATGTCATAAATGTTGATATTAATTCAGTACTGAACTGTTAAGCTATTAGTTAAAGGTTGTATTTCATTACTATCAAATGTTATAAAACAAGGGATTGAGTACTGTAAAAATTATTATTACAAGATTTTTTTTTAGATTTATATGCCACCCTTCCCACATGTGGTCATGATAAAGGTCATTTAAAGGCAGCATTTTTTAAACTCACTGTTTCCTAGTTTCTTTGTTTTTTGGCATGGTATTTTTGTTTGGTTTATTTGATTTCTCAGTTTTTTTGATTATTTAGCTTGGTAAATATTAAGCTTGGATTTGTTTAAACAGGATTAGTGGAACATGGTCGCAATTGGGCGGCAATTGCCAAAATGGTTGGAACTAAAAGTGAAGCTCAGTGTAAAAACTTCTACTTCAACTACAAAAGGAGACATAATCTGGACAACCTCCTTCAGCAGCACAAGCAGAAAGTGAGTAAACCGTGGTTTTTAGGGGGAGAGCTGGGATTAATCTGTAACTCGTTGAGGCTTCTTCTGCCACTCATGCTGCTGGCCATTACCCTTTCAGATAAACTGTTCAGAGGTATTGGTCACACCAGCGTGGCTTGTTTTTGTGTTGTTTTGTTTTTTTCAAGATGCAGGAGAATAGTCTGCATCATCCATGTATGACATTTGATCTTAAATCCCAGCATGTTTCATGAGCTTTGTGTATATAGGCTGTGTGTGTGTGCATGGAAAGGTCTTTGGTGTGGAACATGTGAGTGTTAAACAGCCAGCACCAAGAGTGCATAAAGGGTCAAGATAGCCACTTGAACTCTAGCGGTTGAAGGTTTCTGCATACCTAGTCAGTGGAATTTATTCCCACTGAAGTGAATAGCAGCTATACTGCATTGGGGGAACATTGTTAGGTCAAAATTGACAGCTTTTTGCAATTTGCCATAAGGCTGTATTCTGCCTTTACCTGTATGAGTAGATTACAGTAGCTTCCACTGACACAGTGGAAGTTACTTAAGGATGCTAACAAGCAAAATAACTGCTAATTTTGAGTGTCTAAAAGCTTTTATGCATTTGGCAGTGCTGCATTTTTGTTGGCCTTGACAGTATAGCCTGAAGTTAAATCAATGTGTGAATCAATGCAGAAAAAGATCATTGCTAATGAGGAGGTTCTTTCTTTGAAATCCGTTGTCAAATGGAGAGTACAATGCATTTAAAATGAATATATGGACATAAAAAAAAATGAAGTGTCACATCTTTCTGACAGTCTTCACGACGGCCCCGTGAAGAACGGGATGTATCTCAGTGTGAAAGTGTGGCATCAACTGTGTCAGCTCAGGAAGATGAAGATATTGAAGCATCCAATGAAGAAGAAAATCCAGAAGACAGTGAAGGTAACCGTTAAGTTGGAGAGAAGCTCCTTTTTTGTGCCAAAATGGGTCCTACATTTTAGTTGGGAGTCCTATTGGTCACCTGCAAAAGTTGTCATTTTCAGTAACCCAAAAGTTATACTTTGTTGCATTAAAATAGTCTACTGGTATTTTCAAATTCTACTTTTGACCTGGATTTTAGCAGGTGGAATTGTTACTGTATCTTTTTCTGACTGGCCCTGATCTTTTCTGACCCTTGCTTTTGGCATTAAACAGTTCTAGATTGTTACTAATATGTAACATTTTGAGAAGCCCTTTACTACGCTACCAATTAAAGTGTACTACAGCATGTGCCTGAATGAACTGCCCATCTGAAATGATGCAGAATCAAGATTTCTAGTCTTTAACTGGTTACTGGTCTCAGAAAAGTTGCAAGCAGGCAGGAAACTACCAGCTCTTTGTTCTGGCTGCAACTTTTCAACATTAGAGACTTGCCATTGTGTTTGGCATGGGCCACCCTTATATAGAACTGTCCAGTAAATTCTTAAACTGAATCAGAAAGTTTGGGGTAGTATGTCATGCTGCTGTCTGCATAATTCATTGAAAAAGAGGCAATAATAATTAGTGGAGAGGATCTAACTAGTGAGAATTGGTGGATCTTTATGCTTTACTTATCTGTTTAGCATACCGTTTTAAAAAAACCCTCTCCACAAACACTTTTATTAAAACTTGGGTGCATCTACACGTGCAGTTAGCACGGAGCAATAAACTCCGGCGCAGTTCACACTGGTATCAGTGGCTCCCAGGTGCAGCACCTGGGACTGCAGCAGTTAGAGCTGGGGTGGAGCAGCCCTGGGCTGGCAGCAGGCTTAGGGAAGTGGGGTGGGTCAGCCCCAGGCTCCGGGTTGCAGCGTCGGGTGAGAGAGAAGCTGGCTGGGGCATGATGGTGCTAGTGTGGGGCTAGCCGGCCCCAGTCATTGTATACACAATTAACTCCTACGGTGGAGTTAATTGAATTAACTGTGCCCTATTATGGGCACAAATGTAGACTGTGATGCTTTCTAATTAGTCAGCTCCACAGTAAAGTGCATATGTAGATGCATCCCCTGTGACTCTTTCCTTTGGGGGCATAATCATAAGCCGTAGGTGAATACCTTGTCTGTAAAAAGTTATATAATGAACGATAGGTTAGAAACCTTGAACCTTTCACTTAACTAGAATTGCATGGTTGGCTGTACAGAATTTGGTTTCCTTTTCATTGGAAACATCCTCTGAATGGGAAAGGCATGTAGTTGCTTTCTAAAAAAATACCAAAAGTTTATGGAAGTGTGTTATATTTAAACTTAAATATTTCTTGTTGAAGTGATGTTAATCAGTGTTCTTATCTTGAACATGAATCTCCTGAGTAGAATCTGTGTTTTATTATGCAACCACAGTTTCCCTAACCATTTTTAGTTTACTTTATCAAAGTTTCTTAATCTGGAGGCTATTTATGATACAGTTAAGTCATACAAAGTGTACAGAATTACTAGGGTGAAAGCTGAATAGTTAAACTTCATTTTGAAGTGGCACAAAATATTAGTGATGCTGACGTGTACTTCCTGCTATAGATTAAAGGGCCTTTGTTTGCCTGTAGCCACAATTGGCATTGCTTTCATGACTAGCAGTCTCCTATTGCTGTATGAAAAGCAATAGCAGCCTGCTTATGTTGCACACTGCTTCGGTGGATGGATGCCAATTCTAGAAGGATGTCAAGTCATGGAATGAACAATTTTTAAGGTTGTGGCTTGTAGCCTAAGATTCTTAAAGCCTAAAATTCAAATAAGTTTAAAATGAGGGCAATTATATACCATGAAAATTAACTGGTTAGACTTGTTTGCAAATTATGCAAACATTACTTAAAATTAACGCTGTGCTCTTCCTCTGAGGCCTGTAAAATATACATACTTAATTCATTAAAGTTTTGCTCCACCATGCTATACTTTAGTCTGTGGTGAGACCTACCTAAATCATGCAAAGAGGGCTATATGAAGTATTGAGATTCGGCATAAGGAGAAGTTCTGCTCGTTGGGGCCTCGTTACATAATCTTGGTGTTCTCGTTCCACTCTTCCTCTTCAAACCATTCCTTCTGTTCGCTTATCCCGTTGTTATTTCAAGCAGTAAGTAGAGTCGTTGGAGCAGGGGCCTCATTTGCTTATTGGAACTTTTGGGGGCGACTGCTACACTTTTGGTTGTTAACTCTTTTGAGGGCTTATGCTAGAACCATGTCTTTCAGGTGCTGAAAACAGCTCAGATACAGAGAGCGCTCCATCTCCTTTACCAGCAGAAGCTGTTAAACCTAGTGAAGATGCTGTGTCTGAGGGCACTGTTTCTAGAATAACCACTGAGACCGCAGCAGAGCAGGAATCTGCCATTAAAACTGCACCCAGTGCCTCCCCTTCTGCAGCAACCCAATGCGCGCAAACAGCTGAAACTCAGAACTCTGAGCCACAGGTTAAAGAAGAAATAAATAATGAGGTGGAAGAGGCTATGGAGGTGGACAGTAGAAGCCACTCAGCTGAAGTTAAACCTATGCTTAACCTTCCAGTGCATACCAAAGTAGAGCCTATAGACACTGAAATGAGGTTACCAGAAAATATTCAAGTGAAAATAGAAAGTGAAACCAAAGAAAGGGATATGGAGAAACCCAAGGAAAAGTCAGAACCTGAGGAAATGGACTTCAGTCTCACACAACAGACTGCTACAGCAAGACAGGAGACCCATTCAGACAATGATTCGAGCGCCACGTGTAGTGCCGATGAGGATGTTGATGGAGAACCTGAAAGACAAAGGTGAGCTTAATTATGCATTTTTCAGTGATAACATGAAGCTAGTCTCGGCTGTCTTGCCAGGGCCTTGTTAATTAAAGCTTTCTGAATTTCCTGTGCCACGTGTTGCTATTCAGCCCATGGAATGGCATTGGCTCTAAAAAGTGAAATCTTATATGCAGTGGAGGAAGACTTGCAGAATCACAATGTATGAACAAGCAGAGAGAGAAGGA
>NW_005842608.1:960354-998032 GCF_000455745.1 Alligator sinensis
CAAAAATGTTCCTTATTTTGCTCTAAAATATCTTCCAGTTCTGAAAAATTATTTTTCTGAATATATGTAGTGGCTTAGGTCATTGGCTGCCTTCTGTCACAGACATCTGAAGTAGGATTTGGGCTAGGCTGTGGTCTTTAGCTTACTTTTTTAAGTTTGTTATGCTAAAACTCTTGCAGTGCTTACCATAGCATTTGAGGGACACTTGTTTAATAGATTTATACCGGTACCTCTTACTTTCCAGTTGCATGTTTTTAATGACAGCATGCAGCTGACAAACATTAAAGGATTCAGATAGTTTAGGAACTTGGGGTTTAGTAACAGCCTCTGTTTTAAGGCATTCTTTGTTCCATTTCTTTGAGGGCTTTAGCACTTGTGAGTATACCAACCCTATTTTATAGTTTAATGGCAAACCAGATTTTAAGTAGGGTTTAGACAGTTCCAGTTTCTACTTTTGGAAATGTTTGTGTGTCATCAGTGGCACAGCATTGCTTGATTCTGCAGGTGGCTTGAACGCCTTGGTAGAAGGGCTTTTGGAAAGAAGTGGATTCAGGCAAAGTGTCTGTCTTTCTCAAGACACATTGTAACCAAATTACCTGGAAATACACTATGGATAGCCAGCCAGCAAAATTGCACTTCTATCTGGAAAGCTGAAGAAGGAAGGAAACGAAGCCATTTGGGAATCAGTTCAGAGAATGGAATACGCTTACATGTTAAACAAATCTTTGGAAAGGATAGCCTGTCATTGAAAACAATGAGAACAACTTTCCAGTCCAGAAAGAAAAAGACGGGATGTTCTTGGTGTGATTCTCCACGAGTAATCCTGTGCCCACTCTTGAGGGAGGAGGGAGAGGTGGGGTTGTTGTTGCCCCAAGCCTTTCTGGTGCACAGCACAGCTATTGTTTAAAAATCGGTTAAGGCAGGCAGCGAGCCGCCCTGAGACCAGAGTGGTAATTTGGAAAGTCTGTAAACATCCCACATCCATCAGCAAAGACAACACAAGAATTCTCACTGTAGTTACTCTGTGAAGTATTTGTCTGCACAAATAAGAAAAATTTAGTTGATATGATCTTTGTAATGTTCATTAGTTTGGGAGAGTAGTGGGAATGGAGAGTTCATCTCCCCCTTTGTGGAAGAGAATTATGGCTTCTCATTCGTACAGAAGATGATTCTTAGTGTAGTAAGCACTGGCAACTTGAAGGCAGAGAGACCTGGGCTTCCTCCGTGACTTGGATCTCCTGCTAGGCAAAATAGTGACAGCAGTTCTGCTGAACTTCAGATGGTAATTGCAACCCAGGGAGTGTAGAATCGGCAGGGAAGGGTGTTTTGCAAATGCAGTAGAAAGTATTTATATTAGTACTGTTCTTCCTGTTCTCCACTAAGTGCTGGCATGATCAATAGGGCAGTGTTAATACTGCCTGCACCCCAGGACTTACTAAGTCCTAACTTATAAGATATGTCCTGTCCTTTAGGTGGTGGCTCAGAATGCAGCTTCCTCTTGGGTTTAAACAAGCAATCACTTTTTCAGATTAATCTTATATCTTGTACTGGATTTTATCACCAGCCTTTCAGATAGATGGGGACTGGACAGGGCAGCACACCTTGAAAAGATGACTTCTCTCCAAGAAAATATTTTGAAGTTATTTAGACAAACAGTTTGAAAATGTACCAGCGTAGACAAAATCTGAACATGACTTCTCTGTCTGGCTTTATTTCACCAGCCAAAGAAGTATTGCTGAATGTAGCACTTTAAAAGGAATTTAATGGCAAAATTAAGAGTGCCAGAGATGCGTGCAGTGTTTTTATACTCGCTGTAGGTGCTCTTTTGTAGATAAGCGTTCTTTATATTATAAAAGAGGATGAGCTCACTCATGCTATTAGCAATTAGAAGGAGAAATACCTTATTTAACTAGTGATATTGGGAAGCTTGGCTAGTGTGTTCTGCACATATTAGCTCAGGTATTTTTGACTAATTGCTATCTTATTATTAGCGTGAGTTTTAAGTTTTTAAGTCAATAGCAAAACAACTGCTAAAAGAGCAAGTGCATGAAACTAGTTTCTGGATTGTCTGTTGTAGAGGAAAGAGCTATATTAGATGATGAGCAACTTTCCCAGTTAAATTGACAGTTCCTGTCCCAATGCATAAAATATTTCTTGTTGTTTTTAGTATGCAGCTGAGCTGCCTTTCTGGTATTCTTCACTTCTAAGTGGCTTAATGATGCAGGCAGTATCTTGTAAAGGTTTTTGCTCTTGAATTTCATGCTAGCTGATAGGTGTCATTGTGTGTTGTACATAGTACTAACAAATGTAATTTGTATCTAATGATAAATTGAAACCAGATAATTGCCTCAAAATGGTTATTGTTGTTGAACATGCTTAAAGGTTGTGCTACAGTACTGTTAATCCAGCCTTTCCCAGCAGAATCCATTTTGCATCACTAGCTGCTTTTCACAAAGCCACCTTTGCAGAATGTAGCTGAAACTCTTGCAGTAGTTACAGCACAAATGGCCTATTTCACCTTTTAGCAAGAGATGCCACAGATTTAGGAACAGACATATAAGCAAATTGAGAGGGGGTAGGGATTCGTGATGGTGTCCTTCATGCTATGGTACCAGGAGTTTGTTCTAAAATATGCACCCAGTTGCAGTTATGGGACTTGTATGCCTCGAGTGTAGAATTGGAACTCTTACGGACTGTTTGTCTTATAATGGCATAAAAATGTTTCCCACACCCACCTCTCCCTCAGTCTGTAAACCGGTTGGTAAGTGGTTCTGGGAAACTGGTATAGCATTTCTTTAAATTGTATGGCATCTCAGTGCAGCACAGACTTAAACTGTATGGAGAACCCACAAGATTGCACCATGCTTGAAAAGACAGTGCTCCATGTCTGGAACATTTTACTTTGGGGGGGATTTGATATCATTGATAACATGACTAACTCTTCTACTGTTCGGGAAAACTTCCTCAATATTAATATACTTCCCGTGTAACTTTAACATACTGTTTTGAAGGTCCCTTGCCAAGCAGCCTTGGCATTCATCCCCCAGCGTAGAAATTAAATGTCAAAACTATCCAATTGCATTGTTCTGCATCTGCTTTTTTAAAGTCTTAGTATCTTTCTTTACTCCTTTAGCTCTTGGATAATCTCCTTCCCACTTCACAAATGCATAAATATACTGCATATTACTTTCAGGTAGTTTCCACAATTTTTTTTCTGCAATAGTAAAAAGGTAGTATCCAGCTGTTTTCCATAGCGCTTTTATACATCTCAGAGAACTCTGTAAAGGAGATTAATACTGTAGTTATGTGAGTATAAAAATGGCCTTTTAAATCTTTCAGTGTGATTTAAAATGTAGAAGAGCAAACTATTAAACCTAGCAGTTTTTGAATTCTATTTGTTTCTATATCTTTCAAAACTTTATATTGCAGTATACTTACTCTAAGGAGGGATTTGGACTCCATTGTACTAGCTGTTTTATAAATCTCCAAAACTTTGTTGTTATTATTAAGGTCTTAACTTCTCAAATGCATAAATTAATTCTCAGGAGTACCTTGACTTGCATTATAACAACTGGGTTTTCACACCTCCAGGAAGTAGGTGGCCTTGTTTATTGATTGTACTGGACTATCAACCCTAAAGAGGTAGCTAAAAAATGATTTTCCTATCCTGAATGTTTTGGGTTTAGTGAATAATTTGTCCGACCTCTCACTTTGTTTTTCATGGGGGTGTTTTGTTGGTTTTTATTTTGGCTTAAAGAGCAGGAGAGTTCTTTTGTCTATCTGACTTATTTCATGCTGGTTTCTTCCTTTAGGATCTTCACTATGGACTCAAAGCCTTCACTGCTAAACCCAACTGGATCAATACTAGTATCATCCACGATAAAACAAGGACAGATGGACTTGCAACAACTTCACCATCGAGCTGCTGTCATACCTCCTATGGTACGTTTTTAGTGATTTTTTGAGGGGAATCTTATGTAATAGTAGGCTGTCAGTATTATAAAACAAATGACGACACTTGGAGTTTGTTTGTCCTTATCCCAACACTTCAAGAACTCTTCAGACTGTAGTTGTTAACTACAGATAAATGCAGGATGGATACTTCGATGCTCTGAAAAGGTCTGGTGCTTGCTTTTACAGTAGATGATATTCTTTGAAGCGAGTCTACCAGACTCTGCGTGTGTCGAGTACTAGCTTGGTCAGTCTGTAATGTGTAATGAGGAGGTGCCATGTGCTTATTTCCCTCCATTGTAGGTCTCTTGTAGCCCATGTACTGTACCTGTTGGCACACCAGTGAGTGGTTATGCTCTCTACCAGCGGCACATTAAAGCTATTATGCATGAGTCAGCATTGTTGGAAGAGCAGCGCCAAAGGCAAGAGCAGCTAGATATGGAATACAGAAGTTCTGTGAGCCCATGTGGCACATCCAAGAGCCCCAGCATGGAGTGGGAAGGTAGGTTGAATTATTTGAAAAAGTTCAGCCTTTAAAAATCCTAGATACATACCCCTCTTGTCATAGTGTCTGGCCCCTTTACAAGGAAGTGGCTCTACTTCAGCTGGATAGCTGCCTCCTTACCACATCTGCTAACCTGGTCCCTCTAAAGGCCCTGGTTGCAGCAGGGAATTGATGAGAGTTGTCTGGAGAGAGCTTTATGAGACCTAAGGGCATGAGAGCAGTATTGGAGAGTGTCTAGAGAGAAGAGAGCTAATGCAGTGCTGAGAACACTGCTGAGTAGAAGTCTCATACGTAGGCCCCTTCCCAAGGAGGAGAACCAGCTCAGTCAGGGTAGGTAAAACACAAGAGGAAGAACTGAATCGGGAAGGGAGCTCAGCAGGGGTAGGACTCACCAGTAAAAGGACCTGGGAGTGGAATGATATAGGGCATCTCCATGTGCAAGGAGCCCCAAGGTGAAAATGGCAGTTGCAAGAAGAGCAAAGGTTTGCCAAAGGGGGGTGGAGACTCAAGAATGCAAGCATAGGACATGGTGGGGGGGACTGGTAACTGGATTTCCTGGAGATTGGGGTCTTAAATCAGGGGTGTGAAGGAGCTGCAGAACTACCCCATCCTAATTTCTGCCAATTTGGAAAGATGTGAACTATTTTTTTCTGAAGCTTCTGCTGATGGGGTTACATTGATAGATTGTAAAATAATGTTCCAAAGCAAGGCTTGAATAAGTCTCTGAGATGTATAATAATAGTATTTCTTTTTTGAATGGGGAAGGTGGCTGTCAAATCTGTCTGTGATCCAAAAGTGGATAACATAAAACTCGTCCTTGGCCTGTCTCATCATAGTCAGCCACAGAACAATGCCTTTGACTTGGTGCACCTTCCACCCCCTGGTCCGCTTCTGTATGCAATGGCCATGATAAATTTATTGGATTGGATTTAAATATACGGCTGGCGTTTTCTGTCAGTGAATGTTGATCGTCTAGTTGTGATCTCACACGGAGTAGGTTTCATGCTATAACTAATGAACAAATTAAAAATAATATATATATTTAAAAATGGATTCTGTAAGTAATCCTTTTCTGGGTAGGCAAGCATGCAGCATTTTCTCTTCCAAATAATACCTAGTTTGAATTAATTTTGCTCTCTCCAGTTGAGAAAGTGACAGTTACAAGAGCTTCATGCTCTTGCAGGACTATAAATGGTCTTGATTTAATTTGGTGAATGCTGTGATGGGTAACCTCCATTCTTTTTGAGTCGCTAATAAAATCAAGGGTGTAAAAGATTGAAAGACTGATCCAACTCTCTTAAACCAGCTTTGCAGTCAAAAGCTAGGACATTATTCAGAATCTTGCATTTAAAACTGTTATTTAAGGGACCGTGAAGAATACTTCCTCATTCACTATACTACTTGCTTTGTGTAGAGGAAATGTTGCTCAGCATCAGACTTCGTTGATAATGCCGGTTAAATAATCTCATGTGAAACCACCCAATTACTTTACTTTTGGAAAACAGATTTGAATTTTCTGTTTTTAACATGTGCTGCAGTTTTAAAATGCACTTGCTTGAACGCCATATTCTTAATTCATTTTGCCAAAGTAAAATGAAACAGTCATTGCTACATTAATGAGCTTGTGCTTATTTTGAACAGTGATATACCTGTTCTCTGCCAATCCCAGGACTGAGAAGAGAACTTGTAGAGATAAAACTGTTTTTAGGGTTGTTCCTTTAAAGTAGGTGGAAAAACTTGTGGCTGCCATTAAAAATGCCATTTAGCCAAAATACCACTACTTTGAGTAATAGTTGGCATTGGCAACAGCTTATTATGAAGTGTGGGAAAGTTTTTGAGGATGAAGTCTCTGCCAGCAAAATTAAAGATTGCTACTGTGCCAGCGAAGAGATGGGAAGAATATGATAAAATGTATTTGAGTCCTAAACAGCTTATTGTTTAAAATCTGAAAATTAGAATAAATTGGGACATCTACAACTCCTAATAGCCACTGCTCCCTTAATGTCTATTTTGCCACTGGCTTTCTTCAGAGTATTCAGTGCATTGGTGACGGCCCACACAGTCTATTTAAAATCTTAACGGTATGTATGTCAAGAGACTTCCAGGAGGTGCAGGAGTTAAAGGGCGATTTGCCAAATGAAAGGTCATGTGATGTTGCAGACTGGACAATCCACAAAGCACTTAAGCAGGACACAGCGGATATAGTTTTTAAAAGAGTTGATACCGTGTTTCTTGTCCTCTTTGCATGTCAGATGCAGTTCTCAGTGACAGGAGGTTGCTTCTGACTCATAACTGGGAATTCTTGGGTTTTCATGTCTTTTGCCAAATGAAATGGAGATTCTAAAGTACAGGCAAATATTGATTTTAATTCCTCAGTTTCTAGAACAAATAGATCTTCCCTTCTCTTAAACATTTTTTTTGGTATGAAATCTCACTGATCATAGATATCATTGCTGGGAACTTGACTAGGAGTAGCCCTTAAATGGTGGACAAGGTTTAGCGAGTGTTTTTCTGTCTAAGGCAATGTTGACTCTTAAATCAGTCTTACTGGCAGAGTTTGGAAGGGAATATTGTTTTTAACCAAAAATTGGAAGCTTCATTAAAGAAGCTTTCTCATGGCTTCAGTAAAACTAACTGTGTTTGTTTCTAATACAATTGTACTTAAGGTTTGAATCTAAAAATCTGGATCGGTTTTTGTAAAGTACAAAGCGGGGGGGAATAAACCTTGGGAAGAGAGAGAGATTCGTTATCCTTTTAATTTGAACTGCCCACACAGGAAAAAATGTATACGACATGGCAGACATTTTCACCGTGCTTTTGCTGTAGTTATAAATGCTTAAACGTAGTTGAAAAAATACAAACTTTGTCAGTTCTACGATTAGTGTCACTGATATCCCTTAAATTTGAAATGTATGCCTGAATCTGGAATACCACCAAAAACAAACACGGCTAAAATGCTAAGTTTGTAGTGGTAGCATTTGAATAGCGCTAAGCATCCAGGAGCTGGCTCAGAATTCGGTATGGTTGTGGCTTCACATGCAAAACTGTCTGAACTCTCTTTATCCAAAAATGTTACTTGCAGACCCTTTCTCATGGGTGAGAGAAACCGATTTAGAAGTTCCTTTTATTCAAAAAGGCCTATTTTTATTAGCTCTGAAATCTTGACTTTACTGCCGTGATTGAGTGGTATTTTGAATGCAACCCTTTTCTTATGTGGTCTAAAAGTGTTTTTTGTAATAGGAGAAGCTTTTGGACTTTGATAAGAGCGCTGTTGACATTAGAGCAGATGGTCTTGTCACATGGCTATGGTGGACCGGATCTTTTCACACTAAACATTTTAATCTAGGGTTCTTCTCTTTCTGATGACTTTAAATTTCATAGGAAAATCAGTTGCCTATATGCCTTATGCTGAGGTCAAACGAGCAATAGAGCAGGAAGCACAGGTGCAAAATACAGCAGCAAGGTCAGCATCACCGTACAGGCTATCTCCAAGAGAAGTCAATAAAGCCTCTCCTCAGCCTGATATGAATGCCGCTCGCTATAGTGTCCCACCAGGTAAATACTGTCTGTTTTGTACCATGGTCATCGGTTGTCTGCCTTCTGAGGCTAGACTCCCATGGCTTACCGTAGTATTGAACTGTTCTTTGGAGTCGTCTCTGCACTGATGAAAGGATGAGCGACTCTGCAAATAGGCATTCTTTGGCATGGTCTCAGCATGAGGAGCTTGTGCCCTTGTGTTTTTTTTATTTTGAAATCAGCTGATTTTTTTTCTTCTGATGTGTTAGCCAGCCATAAAATCTTAAGGTCTTGAGTGTGATATGTATCGAGTTTCCAGCACGTAGGGGAAATGAAAGCTTTCTGTTCCACTTTAAGTTAAACGCTTGCAAAAAATAAATTAATCAGTACCAGGTGAATGAGGGGGAGGGAGGAAAAGCAGAGTAACCTTTTGGAATTGACATCAGTTTCTGGTTAGAACTAACTTATACGAGGCTCTTGCTATCGCATCGACTCCTGAATTGCATGACTTAAATTACCACAGGTCCCTCTGGGGCAGACTGTCAAACAGGAGCAGAGGACAACTTCAGGGAAGATTAACTAAAACTCAGATTTGATCAAGTTTTAAAAAATGGCTTTAAAAACCCACCTCGGTCATTTTTTGAAAGTTTGAAATTGAAAACCGTTTACAGTGTAGATGTTACCTCTTAATTTTGTACTTTCAGGCTAGGTTTAATTTCCTCAGGGTTTTCTAAACTTTGCATGTGAACGTGCACAAAGAACGGCACAGGAAAAATATAGCTAAGTTGGTGTCGTGTATGACAGAAGTTGTAAACTGCAAAATGAATTGTGCTAGGTATTTCTGTTGCTCGTGTTCATACAGTGAATAATAGTGCTGTAACGTTTAATGCAATGCTTTCTTTAAAAGTCCTCCAGCCTGCTCCTCATCAAGTAATCACAAATATACCGGAAGGGGTCCGGCTCTCAGCAACCCGACCTACCAGACCACCACCGCCACTCATTCCATCCTCCAAAACTTCTGTGCCATCAGAAAAGCCATCGTTCATTATGGGAGGTTCTATCTCACAAGTAAGACGACAATATCTAGCAGGAGTTTATGTACACACAAATACATTCTTCTACAGTTTCTTACTAGCTCTTAACTGCGGATATTCAGTGCCATGCTTGTACTCTTCCCAGCTGGGCAGCCTACCAAAAGCCCAAGAACTGCAGCTGCCTTTATGGTATAGAGCAAGTTGCAGCCTTTTTTATCTTTCCCAGAGCTACCTAGTTTGTGTGAGTTGTGTCTTTGAACAAAAGAGAAAAGCCATGGTATTCTGTATTTTGAAACTCTGTAGGCTACATTCAGCTGTTTTTCTGAAGCTTTTAAAGATGGGGGAAACTTTGCAGGTAAAAGCATGAATACACTGATTCACTTTCAGATAAACCAGTGCTAAAATATTTTTAGCAGTGAACACAAAGCCAGTACAGAGCTAAGAAGGGGTGACTTCTGTTGTCAGTAGAGTGGTGTTAAACACCACTTTTTAGTGCCTGTAGGGCAAGCAGTTGGAAACAAAGCTGCAAGGTATCCAGCCAGTGTCAATTGTTTGCTCCAGTATTAAAAGTGAACTGATGATGGTTTCATATTTAGTTATAGCCTAAACAAGATGCTGATACTTTTCACAAGGGAGAACCACAAGAGCAACCTGTGACAATGGGAGGAAACTTTATAGGTGTTTGCTGGCTGAACTGGTTTTCGTGTTCCTCTTAAATATTTTAGTACAAGTGGAAATACTATGTTAGAAGTGTTAGGGGTAGCTAGAGTCCTTGCAGAGGTGATTTAAATTCAGCAGATACATTTTTCTCATCCTTCTATGTAATTATATTTGGAATATATTATCTGTTAATATTATATTAGCTGTTTGGAATATGATTATCTATAGTAAAATATAAGTGAATCCTTATTCCCAAACAAAAAATGTATCTCCTCTATGTCTTATTCTTCTAGGGAACACCTGGCACTTACTTAACATCCCATAGTCAAGCTTCTTATGGTCAAGAACCAGCAAAGCCCTCTGTGGGTTCCATATCTCTTGGACTGCCAAGGCAACAGGAGTCTGCCAAACCTGGTAGGAAGACCAACGGGAATGTAGACATTGCATATAAAGTTATGATCGTTAGTCACTGAAGAATGACTTTGGTCTTTTTTCTAAATAGCCGCCATCCCCTATATCAAGCAAGAAGAGTTCTCTCCCAGAGGCCAGAATTCCCAGCCTGAGGGTCTTTTGGTCAGGGCACAGCATGAAGGCGTAGTCAGAGGTAAGGGCTGACTAATACAGGTTGACTGCTTTGTTTTTTTGTTTTTTGGGGTTGTCAGGGATGAAGTCAAGCAAATTAGCTAACTTTTATAGTCCTCGCTACTCTTAAATGATTCACCAAATATGTATTGACCTATTCAAAGCAGGGGGTGCCCTGTAACCTAATCTGCTTGAGTCAGCAAGCAGATATTATTAAATATTGAATTATCTTGTACAATTAAAAGTCTTTGAACCCGATTTGTCTGGTATGTTCAGTGAAATATCAGCGTATAGCAATACAGTTGTAATGTTTACAAGTGAAAACTAAAGGGAAACTGTCAGCTTCAAACATAAACACTGAGTAAACTGTATTGCTTATATTACAGTGTCACCATTGTTTCCCTGATTGTTGAGTGTTTTGAAAATGGCCCTACCCGGAGTACTGCAAAATGCATAGTGTCACCAAGTATTTCCTTATCTTTCTATTATGTAGAGACTTGTAGCAATAATACCTTAAAATTAATATTTACTCTTTCTCCTCAGAGAGAGCTTTCAATCACTCCAAGCAAGTAGTTAGATTTTTAACTGTTGACAGCTAGCCTTATTTTGTTGTTACTCTTATTTTATTTTGAATCAGGTACCACAACAACCATACAAGAAGGAAGTATAACACGAGGAACTCCAACCAACAAGGTTTCTGTTGAAACTATGCCTTCGCTGCGAGGATCCATTACTCAGGTATACTTCCTTTTACCTGTCCATGTGAATATAAGTACTTTTTTAAACGTTCTTTTAACATCTTTGCAGGGTTCTTAAATTGAGAATCACAGAATAGCATCTTCTAAAAGTATTTCTACATTGGTGTCCAGTGTTATTTGAAACTGTAACCTAATAGTCCTAAAATAATAACTAGCAAGCCAAGTTGTCCATTTTCTCAAAAATGGCTTAGCAGCGTGCAAAATAAAAGCTCCAGGTCACAGAAGAGTGCTGTAATATAGCATACTCCATTTTTGGTTTAACCGTGGCAGTGAATAATACGCTGTTCTTCTATAATTCTCTTATACTTGAGATGACAAAAACTAACTATACCAGAGACAGAGGCTAGACTTGTTCTGTAGTGCTTGTTCCTCAGTGTCTTTATATATGTCAGATTATACTTCATGGATTTGATTACAGGGTACCCCAGCTCTGTCTCAGTCTGGCATTGCTGCTGATGCATTACTGAAAGGAACCATCACTCGACTGGCTACCGAAGACAGCAGCCCTGAGAAGTGCCGAGATGAGTCTACAACCAAAGGCCATGTTATTTATGAAGGCAAGAGTGGGCATATCTTATCCTATGATAGTAAGTACTTGTATATTTGAGTGGTATAACAGATCCATAGTTAAGATTTGGAGTAGAGTTTCTACTGATACAGTCCACAAATGAGTCCTGTCTCAGACTGGATAGCTTAAGAATAAGTTGTTTTTCTAGATTTGTGTAGTAATAGCCATACTAAGTGGAAAGAACCTATCCACACAGTATGCAGCCTCTGCTGAAAGAATATGAAGGATGCAGCATGAAGTACTTTAAAATGCGGCAATCTTGATTTCAAAGTATATATTATGATTACATAAATTAACCTTTTTTCTCGTGGGACCTCTGCTGTATTCATTGCACAGATTGAGCAGTGCTCCGTGAATGAGTGAAGCTGTTCATTTTTCAGCATCTAGTCCTGTATATTTATTTACTGTATGATGTCACTTTAAGAAAACATGGTGTTTGGAAACAAAGATATAATAGGTGTGCCAATATAAGGTGTTGCCCCTTTATATTTAAATTGAAATTTAAACTGGTTCCAGTCTTAATGGCAATTCTTCTATAGCAATTTAATACTTGATCTTTTTTTAATCAGTTCAGTTTGGAAGCAACCGGGAGAACACATTGTTTAAGACCTACAGATCATGTTCTACATTCTGTTTACAATATAAAAACAGTATTTTTGGTTTAAAAAAATGTATTCAAGTGAGAAAAGCTAAGGAGGATTAAAGAGGTGACAGTACTGAGATTTAATGTTTAGGTACAAATTGTTAGTCATTTGTGGGTACTTTTTCGTTTCATTGTTCAGTGAATTGCTGGCTTTTGTTATGCTTCTGCCTTCCTCAACCATGTTTGTGTAATCCAGCAGCTATTAAGAATGTCCGAGAAGGAACAAGGAGTCCACGGACTGCTCATGAAATGGGTTTAAAGCGAAGTTATGATACTATGGAAGGAAATATAAAGCAAGGAATGCCCATGAGGGAGTCTCCAGTCTCTGCACCATTAGAAGGTAAAAACGACTGCCTGAAATCTAGCACATGCTTTAAACACAAAAGAGGACCTTTTATATTGATGTATAATTACCGACAGAAGAGCTGACTTCTATGACTTGTACAGTAAACTGGGAGATAAAACTGACATAATGCATGCAAGAAATCAAATTGCTGTAACTTAACATGAAGTGATGCAATAAAAGAAGATAGTGGTACTGGTGTAGACATCTTCTTAGTACAGTACTGCTACGCTAGTATTGGCTGTAAATTTTAGCAGTGGCACTGCTGGTATTACTTTGTATTAGTTAAACAATATGAGACAAAAGGCTTGTAAACCTGGCACTTCTTGTATCAGAGAATCACTGTGTTTTGGGGTTTTTTTGGTTCCTCACAAAATGACCAACTTCCTAAACCATGACCTGACCAAAGTAACGAGGTTAGAGTTGAACCATAAACTTTGAATTTTTCGAAATGCGTTTTGGGACGCACCAAGGAAACGTTCCGTTTCCAAACACTAGAATTGAGTGGCGGAGGTTCCTGCTGCCAGTGACACCAGCCCTGTTTCCTCTCTAGTTAACAGTTAAGACATTTGGTCCCCTCTTTATCAGATAGGAAAGTTCAAGTTAACTGAGTTCACAGGTTGTATGTTAGAAGGGCCTAACTTTCTGGCATGTTCTGTATATATTCCTCATTTTTGAGGTATGTTAGGGTTAGGGAAGGCGAGGGGGAGGCCTGGTAGTAAATGCTGGTGTAATCACTACAACCCATTTCTTTCACAGCCTGTCCAGAGTTGTACCTTTTTGGGTCTTCATGATTTAAGCTGTATGTTTTTTCCTTCGGTACATAAGTTCAGTTTCTAATGACCCTACTTTAAAGAGAGAGTGGTGGTGCTGGAATTGTGTTTTAACATTTCTCTTAAATGTTATCCATCACTGGGGGAGGAGACTGAACTAGACTACACAGTGGGGCTGGGGTCTTCAGACATGACTGCAGTACAGACCATGTAAGTAGCAGTAGAGTGTACTTTCTTGTTGTCTTGTGTCTTTAATTTTCTAAATCATCCAAATAATCCTTTCAGGGTTAATATGCCGTGCACTGCCCAGGGGCAGCCCTCATGCCGAACTGAAAGAAAGAACTGTGCTGTCTGGCTCTATAATGCAAGGTAAAGTCTTTAGTAATACAGACGGCTGATGGTAACTCATTGATTCCAGGAGCCTTGATTTCTCACCCTTAAACCAATTGCCCACAATTGTAATTGTGTTTTAAAGATAAACCTAGTCCAAATGTTTTTCAAGCATCACCTTTTTATCAGCAGGTTGCGCTATTCTGTTTGTAAGGTTCTTGTCCAAGAAATGGGGATCTGTTTTACCTAAGGAAACTTGTAAAAGCACAGCACATGTTTTTAATATGACTTCTTGGCTCTTAAGACCTCATTAGTATTTATACAGAACTTTATTTAAATCTCCCATAGAAGCATATGAAAAGATATGTTGTTGTCTGCACTTTTGACATTCGAGATAACTTGGTACCCATCCAGTGACTTAAAGACTTATTTGATCCTGTTTAGTGGTAAAATTAGTTCATTATGTAAAATACATATTTAAGTCCACGGGCAGGCCATGTGTCTTAGACATCTGTGCTTTATAATAGACGCATTGGTAGTGTCCGGTCAGAATTCCAACTGCAAAGTATGTGTTCAGTTTGCTCAATATTTGTGATTTTTAAGTTAGCAAATTGGTCTGCGAGAGCCCCACTACCTAGCAGCATACTAAAGATTTGGTCAATTGTATTTTCTTTGTGAAAGGCACACCCAGAACGACGGCGGAGAGCTTTGAAGATGGTCTGAAGTATCCCAAGCAGATTAAGAGAGAATCTCCGCCCATAAGGACATTTGAAGGAGCCATTACCAAGGGAAAGCCCTATGATGGAGTTACTACCATTAAAGAAATGGGCCGTTCTATCCACGAAATCCCCAGGCAGGACCTACTGAGCCAAGAAAGTCGCAAGACTCCAGATATAGTGCAGACTGCAAGGCCCATTATAGAAGGCTCCATTTCTCAGGTGACCGGAATCAGTTCATGCTGGGGTAAAAACCTGGGATTACATATCTGGTTAGCAAGTGTGCTGGGTAATTTGCATGATGAACAATAAGCAGCTATATGTAAGATTCGGCTGCCTCCTCTCCCCCACATGTATATATGTTCATCCAAAAGTTACAAGCACCTGTCCAGGCAGTTGATTGACTGGCAGGGTGACCTTTGCTGATCGTGGGTTTTTTTTTCTCCTTTCTAGGGTACACCCATAAAATATGAAAGTAACTCTGGCCAGTCTGCCATCAAACACAATGTTAAATCTTTAATCACTGGACCAAGTAAACTACCCCGCGGAATGCCTCAGCTGGAAATGATGCCAGAAAACATGAAAGTGGTTGAACGAGGAAAATATGAAGAGGTGAAGAATGCGGATGCTGTACGTACTCGCCATACATCAGTGGTCAGTTCTGGTCCCTCTGTTCTTAGGTCAACTCTTCATGAAGCTCCCAAATCACAGCTGAGCCCTGGGATTTATGATGATACCAACGCAAGAAGGACACCTGTGAACTATCAGAGCTCTATGTCCAGGAGTTCCCCAATGATGAACAGAGTTACTGAAGGTACGCTATCATTTCTTGCCCAGCGTAGAGTTTCCACTTACAAGCAGAAGGATTTTCAAAACTCACTCATTAGGCAAAACACTCCTTGATTTTATTTTATTTTATTTTATTTTTTTTAAGAATATTTAAAAAAATAGTTTTTATTAAATCATGTTTTAACAGTTCACTTGATTGGGGTTTTTATGTTGCCATGGTTCTGTTCACTCTGGGCTGCAAGCCACAAAGGAATTTTTAAAACTGAACTTATATTTGAACTGAAATTAACTTTTTTTTTCTCGGCACATTGGGCTTTGTAACCTTTACTATAAAGGTCTTGGCCACAGCATCTTTGAAAGTGTCCCCCCACTTGCTGCTTTTAATAACGTTAAGTTTACATTCACTACTTTTTGTGCTTCTGTAGTGCTTTGGTTACCAATGATCTAACCACATTCAGTTACATTTCATTACGTTCTTGTCTAGATGTGGCTGTTTTACAGGCTGCTGTAATGAAGCATATAAAGATACGACTTATCCAGGGTCACAGTGGACTGGTGACTAGGCTGGGAATAAGAGCCTTAGGGCTAAGTGAAATCCTAACCTTATTGAAATCAATAGCAAGAGCAGATCTGCTCATTTTAATGGGTCTGGGATTGTGTCCCCAGTCACTTATTTCTAACATTGCAGTAGAACTGATTTATGCATTTAATTGTATTGGAGAGCGGTGGGAGGAGAAAGGAACAGATCTGTTTGCATTGGGAGAATCCAGATCTTTCAGTAAAATGATCTGAGTTCATTCAACAAGGTATTGGTTTTTAGAAGCTGAAAATGAGAGAACTGTAAGGTCAGTTAGGTCTACCTGTGAAGTGTTGCTGGTAATATGTTTTGAGCTATTCGTAAAAAGGAGCTGGATGTCTGAAAGCTAAGAAGGAAAGGCCCTGCCCCACAGTTCGTAATGCAGGTTAAGGCATGATATCCAAAAGAAAGAAAATAACATCTTATTTTATAAAGAAGTCAGGCCAGGTTACAGAAACAGATTATGTTATAATGTAGGAATGCCATGTACACTGCCTAATGGTCCAGTTTTTTATAATATTCCACATCCTCACTCTTAGCAAACTAGCTTTTGTTGGCAATTCCTTGTAAGTTGTTAGGAGTGGTTTGAAGGAGGGGGGGTGTCTGGAGAACAAGTACCAAAGGTAGGTTAAAACAGAAGTAGCGAAGTAGCGTGAAAGGTTGTGAATAGCATTTTACTGCGTGTAGAAGCTGTCTTGGTTTGTACCGACCTAGAAGACCACTTTCATCTCGCTCTCTAAACAAATCCATTTAAACACAGTTTAATAAAGTTACGCAAGTGCGTGTGCTGGCCATTGTCGTTGCTGTCGTAGGGGATTCTGTTCAGAGCACCCAGCCATTTGGTCGCAGCCTACTAATGCTGCCAGGTAATACCTAGAAAGTTAAGTCTGCAAGATAAACTTAATTACACACACATGATTTTTAGCTCTTGTGCTTGAAAAATAAAACAAGGAACATGTGACGGACCTGGAAGTAGCTTTAAGCTAGAATTGTTTTTGTTGGCTGAAGTTGGTTTAATTCAGTTGAACCTGTTTGCTTCAGGGGGTAATTGCGGCCTTTGCCAGGCTCCCACTAAAAACACCATCTCTCTTTTTGACTTCAGCCTCTTTATTAGTTTAAATTGTCAGGAACTGGACTGAAAGTAGTTTTGTAAAGAGAGCATAAAACAAAGCAAGGAGGGCTGAGCTAGCCATCTATTATCTCTTTCTTCCAGAGCTGTCTTGTACCCTGTATTCTGTATGATCTCCCTTAGAAACACCTTGCTGAGGTGGTCTCCCAGGACACTGCTGTTCCAGTCATAGTGCTCCTCGTGACTTAGCTCTGCCCGCGTACGTACAAGAAATTAGGCAGATAGCTTGAGAGAGTTAGGTAGGGGAGGAGCTGATGGGACAGTTTCGGTACCATTATCAGTGCCCACATTACTAGTGGTTCCTCTACTTTTGCCCTCCCGCTGTAAACACTGGGACATAACTGGCATCCTTTGAGGCCGTGTAGCACCCAGCAGGTTTTGAGTTGAATACCACTGGATGCCCTGTCCCCTTTTTAGGCATTTAACTGCACAAATGTTTTGCTTCAAGCCTGTTTCCCAAAAAGGAAAAGCACCTTTATAAATACGCAAATCATGCTAATCTTTGTGAGCCCCACCCTGTACGTAATACAGATGTTGCAGCTAAAATAGGTGTTTGTTTTAAAATATCTAGAATTTTAATTGGATGTATTTTTGCTAACTTATATGCATAGCCAGAGTGAAATGCTTGGAGATACTGGCTAGTAGTCATCCCCCAAACCTGACATCATTTTATTACAATTTGATACAAATGTCCTTTGGATGACTTATTTTAATCTCTCTTAAATCAGTAAGATTAAAAAACCCCTCAAAGGCCACTGTTGTGTAGAGATAAAAGCACAAATTGAACATTGCTGTGAAAGGTGTGGTGATGCTTCCAGTGATGGATACTGTGCGGGTCTATACAGCCATTTGAGGTCCGTTTTGCTGGGATTTGAAATGGCAAAGGAAAAGGGCTGAGGTGGGGGGGATCCATGTTTTCCCATGTAGAAAAGGGTTTAAACCCCCCCCCCACACACACACACACTTCAAACAGGTAAGAGAAAGCTTCAATAATGGGACATTTTAAATAAAAATGTAATTTCCTTAAAGGTGTAACTACGATGGTGCTGGTTACTGTGTTGGCATTTGCCTGAGGCTTTGTAAGTTCATTACAGCCTTGTATCAGCCTGTCCTCTCTGAATGTCCAAACTTTTGGGTGTTAGTTTTGCTTTCTGCTTGTTTTAGCCTGGATAAATCTGCTTACTGTTCCAGGTAAGTTACTTTCATTCTGCTTCTTTCAGAAACGGCCGTTCCTTATTGATGCAGTTCCCATTATAAAATCATGGCTGTTTCTCAGTGAGGAGGCAAATTCACTGCTCAAGAGCAAGTGTCACAGTATTATGTTCTGAGCTCTGCCACCCTGTGGATGGAGAAGCTGAGATTTATGTCCACTGACCCTTTCCAAGCACTCAGTTTATCTAATCAAATACACATTGTACATGTGTTTATACCGTGTATTAGATGTTGGACGAAATAGCATTGTCTATGTGAGTGGGCTCATAACTGATTTGCTTCAAGAGAATAAAGTCATGGCAAATAAATTTATATTTTGGATATAATTTAAGTAGCATGTTCATTGCCCTCATAGACATGGACTACGTAGGAACTCAGAGGTTTCACTGGCTTACTGGAAATGTAATTTGGGGGTTCTTTGTCAGACACACCAGCCCTAAGGGCATACAAAAAAGTAGTAAAAGAGCAACAACATGAAGTCACCGTACTTGTTTGTCAAAACATCTAATTCATTTTCCTTGTGGATGTAAGACGAGATTGTTAGATGAGCCTGAAACTTTTGCTTGTATATTGACCTCAGGCAGCGGGGTTATGATGGATGTGGTACCCAGAATTGTGCTACTAAACTTCTGCTCGAGTCAAACATGCACTTACAAGGGTAAGGGAGGAGATTCTCTCTCCGCGTGCACTTTAAAGCTTTAAAGATGTGGCTTCAGGTTTCTAAAATAGAGACTGTTACTTATGGTTGGGAGTTATCTGTGTGAAGGAGCTGGCATGTTAAGCTGAAAGGCCACTTAGCAATGTCCTGCCTTTAGTTGCAACTGTATATCTCACCTAAATGTGTTGGGTGTTGTTGGTATCCAGGTCGTAGCCATACAAGTTCTGGTTCCTTGGGTGTTTTTGAGCACAGGTGACTGCAGGGCTCTGGGTGTGCGTAAGCCACTTCCCTTTGGAGCTCAATTCATATTTACAACCTCCCGTATCAAGAGTGTGTTGCTAAAGAAGTTGTTTTTTTCTTCCCCCTCTCCCCTTCTTCACTCCCTTCAGCTGGAATGTCTTCTGGGAAGTCTGCAAATCATGAAAGGAAAACACCGCTCACTCCAACCCAGAGAGAGAGTGTACCAGCAAAATCGCCAGTCCCAGGGGTTGACCCAGTAGTAGCTCACAGTCCCTTTGACCCCCATCATAGAGGAGCTACTCCAGAAGTCTACAGAAGCCATCTTCCCCCTCATCTGGATCCAGCCATGCCATTTCACAGGGCTCTGGATCCTGGTAAGTGGCGTGGTCCGTGGTCAGTACTGTCATGATCTTCAGTAATGCACAGAAAAGACTGTGCTTTGGAGGGAAGCTGTAATTTGGACATTCAGATTATAATACATTTGACAGATTATGTTTGTTTTTAAACATTACTGTTTACCTCCGTTAATTTGGACAGTATGGATCGCAGGAGTTCAATCACATTTTCATTTGTAGTCCACCCCTGCCCGTTCTTATGACTACTTCTGATTAGTTCAGCCATTTACTTCTGCAGTACTTAGGGATTTATATTGTTTCCTCTCATGGCTTTTTCCATAAAACAACATATTTTCCATTAAACTATTAATTCATTCTCATTGGAATATCAGTATTGACAATGCTGGCTTTGGCCTTGTCAGAGCTTGCCTGGGGGGGTTGGCAACACTCCTCATTTAAGCTTAAGAAATATCTTCATTACGAATGTCAAGCCACTCTTGCTACACACTAAATCTTGCTTCTCATCCTCAGCTGCAGCTGCATACCTGTTTCAGAGGCAGCTTTCACCCACCCCAGGTTACCCAAGTCAGTACCAGCTTTATGCGATGGAGAACACACGGCAGACAATCCTAAATGACTATATTACCTCACAGCAGATGCAAGTTAACTTACGCCCTGATGTAACCCGAGGATTATCTCCTAGAGAGCAAACGTTAGCTCTCCCATATGCAGGAGCCAGAGGTATGTCCGCTGCCTTCAGGTACTCTTAAAACACGCTTCTGAGAAAGGGGATTGATTTATATGAAACGTGAGGACAAAAAACTGACTGGTCTCTACAGACATAAAAGCAAAATTAAAATGGGTATTGTAGAAGTAGCACAGTCTTGATGCGTATTTACTTTTTAGTAACTGTTTTGCCGGCTAATTTAGGTGAATGCTAGTAAGTATATTCTCATTCCATTGTTTTCTAACAGGAATTATTGACCTGAATAATATGGCTCCCACTATCTTAGTGCCACACCCAGGAGGAACAAGCACCCCTCCTATGGAGAGGATCACTTACATCCCTGGTACCCAGCTTACGTTCCCTCCCAGGCCTTACAATCCTGCCTCTCTGTCACCAGGTAAGTGCTCAGGTCATTAAGCATCATTTTGAATCCTCCTGTACATGGGGAGAGTTGGCCCTCCTTGACAGGCAGCAAGCGAGCGCAATGTTCTTGTTGCTTTTGCTAGTTCACTTTGGATGATGGGAGATGCTGTTTCCAGTGTATTATATTGTTGTAGTAGGAGCCAAAGATCCCCAATGCCTTGCACATACCTTTTGAAGGCCCTGAAGGCCCTCTCAGGCACCAGAGGCCAGGTTCTACCATCTGACATGTGGGCACAGTAACTTCGGGTACGTGTATTCAAGATGGAATTTAGCTCCAGTTTTTTGCCAACTGGCAAGCTTCTGACACTGTGAAGCCATGTAGTAAGTTGAGAAGGTTATTGACTGATTCCTTTCCTGACAGTGCACATTAAGGTCAGCTTGCTTAGGCAAGTGTGTGGAGTGGAGTGGAGTGGCATGACAATGAGCTTGAAAATCCATATATGTTTCTGTTGCCCACTTAAAGCAAGCACATCTCACATTTTGCTGTGTTTCAAGTGTTTTGTGCTCTTTATTGCTGCTCAAGGCGTTTCACCTCAAGTATTTTTCCAGGACACCCTACACATCTGGCCGCTTCAGCTGCAGCAAATGCTGAAAGGGAACGGGAGAGAGAGAGGGAGAAGGAACGAGAGAGGGAGAGGGAACGTGAACGAGAGCAGGAGAGGCAGCGAGAGCGAGAAAGGGAGAGAATAGCTGCTGTTCCCACTGAGCTCTACCTTCGGCCTGGTGAGTGCTTAATGCCATGCTTAGATCAGTCTTCTTAAAGTGCAACTAAATGGCGTACAGTTTGCTGTTTTCAGCTCTAAAATGGTACCATGTAGCCTACTGTTAGCATGATCTCAAGGATAGTTTCTAAGTTGCGGAGATTTTCCTTGCGGTTTTAGCTTCTGCAGTTGCATGCTCTTGGCTCTCTCCTGTTTCAGATGGTGTAGGATGGAATCAACCCTGT
Source organism: Alligator sinensis (assembly GCF_000455745.1). Classification (NCBI taxonomy): domain Eukaryota; kingdom Metazoa; phylum Chordata; order Crocodylia; family Alligatoridae; genus Alligator; species Alligator sinensis. The sequence goes on from NW_005842608.1 coordinate 981,770, forward strand.
GCAGATACTGTCAACAATGCAGTGACATTTAGTACAGTGCCAGGTGGAGGATGCCAGTCCTTAGAAAGCTCTAAAAACTGGCATGTATTTGGAAAACCTGTGACAAAAAAGGATGGAGGGAAGGAATAGCTGTATGGTTACAGTGGTGCATTGTTATCTCCATGGTTGCAACTTGGCTATCTCCATAATTACACTACATGTTATGAATATATTTTTTTTTCTGCACACTGAAGGTACAGAGCAGCCTGGTAGACCTGGCAGTCATGGGTACGTTCGCTCACCTTCTCCTTCGGTGAGAACGCAAGAGAACATACTGCAGCAAAGACCCAGTATTTTCCAAGGAACCAATGGGACAAGTGTGATCACACCTCTGGACCCTGCTGCCCAGCTACGTATCATGTATGTTTCTTAAACTACTGTTGCAAAGAAACCTTTTTGGGGTGAGCTCGTTAGTAAAAAATAAATAAATAAATAAATAAATTAATTAGCATGAAAAATTGTAGGGATGAAATGGCTCTTTGACGTCTGGGAAATGAACTTGTATTTTCCACCAGTCCTACTGGAAACGTTAGCTTTGTCCTCAGGAGGCCAGGGGAGGCGCGTTCTGTTCCTATTCTGTGCTCTAATGCAGATATTTGCTTGCAAACAGGCAGCTCACCCCTGGAGCCCCCACCATCACTCCAGGTTTGCCTGCTTCACGGTACAACACAGCAGCTGATGCCCTGGCTGCACTTGTAGATGCTGCAGCCTCTGCTCCTCAGATGGAAGTTGCCAAAGCAAAAGAGAACAAGCATGAAGGAAGCAGAATAGAAGAGAACATGGGGCGCAGGTCAGCCGTGGTTACTGAGCAGCAGCCACAGATGGAGCAGAAAGTGCTGGACACAGAAAAAAGACCTGTTCAGTGTCCCTATACATCAGCGGCCTTTTCCAGTGGCAAGTCCCAGGGTCAGTCTTCGTCATCAGTAGTTTATTCAGAGGCTGGTAAAGAGAAGGGGCATTCTAAATCCAGGTACGAGGAGGAGCTACGAACCCGAGGGAAGACCACCATTACTGCTGCGAACTTCATTGATGTGATCATCACTCGGCAGATTGCTTCGGACAAGGATGTGCGGGATCGGGGCTCGCAGAGTTCAGATTCTTCTAGCAGTTGTGAGTCTCTTTGCCCTTAATTGTGTGTGCTGTCTTATGTCACTTGCTGCATTGTTCTGTAAGAGGACTGGTTTTGGTTCTTGAAGACTCTTGAATTCTGTGATACTTAAGCAAGGTGGGTGCTATAGTGCTACACTTCCTTTCCTTCACAGAATTCAATACTGGATGTGAAGTGACAAAATAGTATTCCCTTCTTGAGACATGAGCAGCTCTTCATAGAGAAATCCAGGTTTTGTGAGAGTCTTGGTGCTTGGTGAAAAACTCATGACGTCCAACCAAGTCCATATTTGCTGCAAATGCCTAGGGAAATCTTAGCCGTTCTCTTCTTTGTCTTAAGTCATAGGAAAACAAAACTTAAACCGGCTAGTAATAACAGTGTGCTTCCTAAAAATAATAGCTTTACATGTGCAGCAGAAAATTCTCTGTGGAAATGAGGAGAAAAGTGCTTATTTAAATGCTACGGTCATAAAAATAAAATGACTTCTTTATACAGCTGCACTTCTTGGAACATATGAATGGGGCTTGGTGTTAACAGCCAGTGAAGGGGTTTCAAGCGTGTGCTGATTTTGTATTTTATTTAAAAACTTCTCCGTTGCTTGAACTTCAGTATCCTCCCACCGGTATGAGCCACCTGGAGATGCCATTGAGGTGATCACTCCTGCAAATTCGCCAGCGCCTGCACAAGAAAAACTGCAGCCCTATCAACAAGAGGTGCCCAAATCAAACCAGGCAGAGAGTGAGTTGCTTTGTAGCTGTAAAAAAGCTTGTCATGTGCCTAGGGTAGACATTTCCTTTTTATCACTTGCCAGGAAAGCAAATGCATTTAAAGCACATGAGCAGCCTTTTAAGCTATAGTTTAAGGCACACTTCAGTCTTCAGAAGTTCTCTCTAAAGTACATGCTGTGAACTGCAGAGAGTGAGAACATTGGCTCAATGCATCACAAGTATGATGATATTTAGTATTCCCTAATTATGCACTGATACTCCTATGAAAGAGTGGGTGTATTATTCCCGTTTTGTGTACGAGGAAAATGCAGTAGATAGAGTGATCTGACATCCAGTGGACAGTTTGAGATGGTTAGGGCAAGAACTCAGAATTCCTGATTTTTAGTCCCAGCCTAAGTTCACTTAACTGTACTTCTCCTCACTGGAGTATCTTCTGATTAAACACTGTTAAGAAAATGCTTTTATTCAGTTGAAAAATATGCTTTATAAACTCCCAGTATATTGGTTGTCTAGGAAAACATTTTAAATCTGGCAGACTGTGGGGCAAGGCTGTAACACTTTAAGGTTTAAAATCTTGGTGAGAGATGCTAAAGTGATAGCTTACTGAGATGTCTAAGGAAATGCGATGAAATCTAGCTAAACACTAGAACTCAGCTTTCTGTTGCTCCTTTGTTTCAGAGGATCCGATACGCGAGCAGCGAGGGAGGGAATGTAAAAAAGCTCTATTAATTATTCTGGTTACATGAAATCTCATGTGGGGAATGTTTCAAATACTCCTTTCTATAAGTACTTGAAGTACTGTATTTTCTCACATACAACATCCTCCAAATATAATACACGCTGTGTGTTTTGGAGGCAGAACGAAGAAGAAAAAAATCTCCCCATAGTAAGTAACTGAGTACCAGCAGCTAGGGAACCAATTTCCACCAGCTGTTTTTGGAAAAAGGTGACTTGTATTCAAGAAAATACAGGGCTTTCAAATCTTAAGCTTCAGTAACAAGCCCTATATAACATCAGTGTCTCATTAGACTGGTCTGCTTTTATTTGAAAACTAGATGATCCCAACAGACAGTACGAGGGGTCGTTTCATCGGTACAGGCCACAACAAGAATCTCCATCTCCCCAGCAGCCTCCACCACCTTCCTCACAGGCAGAAGGGATGGCACATGTGCCCAGGACCCGTCTGATCACCCTTAATGATCATATCTGTGTAAGTTACTTTGCACGGGCCTTTTCTGAAATGGTTAGTGTTTCTGGAACTTGGAAGCTTTCCATGTTCTGTTGCAATAGGAAGTTGCAGCAGACTGGGGTGGAGGAGTGGCGCTGGGATCTTGACATGTTCTGCAAGCACGTTGTGGGCGTTACGGTTGTGTTTGCGTATAGCACCAATTTCAGTTCTTTTAAATGCACTCAGGGTCGCCAAACTATTGACTGACCTTTTTCTCCACCCTCAATTAGCAAATTATTACACAAGATTTTGCTCGAAACCAGTCGGCCTCCCAGACCTCCCTGCAGCCTCCCACAAGTACATTCCAGAACTCGGCTTCTGTTGCAAGTCCCACACCCCTTCGGGCCAAGGCACCCAACCGCTACAGTCCCGAGTTGCAGTCACAGTCTGTCCACCACCAACGGCCTGCTGCTAGGGTATCTCCTGAGAATCTCTCTGACAAAGGCAGGGGAAGGTAAAATGACTTTCTTTTTCCAGTTTGACTGTAAATCTGTCTATTGCATGGATAAGTAGTCAACCAAAGTTAACTCTGAGTTAGGCGCCAGTTGATTTGAAGTCGGTATATCCCTTAACCCTTCTTAGCCATTTCGAGACAACTTTCATTTTACGTGATCTTCAACAAATGGGAGGCATGCACAGTACGTGTCTTATTTTCGTCCTTTCTACACAGTTAAGTGCGGTCTAGCTATTCAGCATAGTTTACAGCCATTTCCCCATTGTGCTAGATTCCCTTCACGGCATCTCCAGTCTTTGGAAAGAGGGAAAGCATTTAAGCACTTGAAGGTCAGCATAGAAATAAATATGTCGATTGTTTTTGAAAGATCTTGAAATATCCCAAAGCCTTTCACAGACCCAAATGTGTCATAAACCATGTAGGCTTGATCACTGGTTGTTGTAACAGGTGAACTGCTTGTGTTCTTGCCTGTAAAGAATATAATCTCTTTGCATTGTAAATGTAGACCTGGGAAGTCTCCAGAAAGAAGTCATGTCTCTTCAGAGTCCTACGAGCCCATCTCACCCCCTCAGGTCCCAGTTGTGCATGAGAAACAAGACAATGTTCTGCTGCTTTCCCAAAGATCTGAGCCTACTGAACAGAGGTATGTCTAAAAGCTGAGCTCCTCGGGGAGGGAGCCAATGTTCTAGTCCTCTGCCTGGAAACAGCAGCTCTGATTTCAGAAGGAGAGTAGCGCGTGTGCATGTTCTGTTTGTCGGGGGAAATTGTTGGATTTCCCGTTTGTGAACATTTTCCCGTTTGGCTTTTAATTTAGGATAGACGTTTCCAAAAGTTTTCCTAAAAATGCAGTTCTTTTGGAACTGAAGATTGATTTCCCTCTCTTAAATTAGCAGCACTGTTTAGGCCTAGAGTGAAAGTGTATAGGAAACTATAGGCAGACAACTTGTTGGTCTAATAAAAGATATCACATTCACCCAAGGAACCTTGTCTGCCTATGTCCTTAGACCAACATGGTTACAACCTAAAACCCTAGGAAACTATAGGAATTGTTTTTAATTACAGTAATTCTAGAGGCAACATGGTGCAGTAGCTAGGGCATTGTTTTTTGATAGGAGACCTTTGTTCTATTCCTGAGTAATCTCTCCATGCATCAACTTCCTTGTGTGTATAAAAGGAAGGTTGACACCTACCAGTAGTGCAAACTGCTTGAAAATCTGCAAATTAAATGCACTTGGCAAGTCACTGGTTTGGCTTGTGCTTGGGCAAACCCCAGTGCATCTAAGAAGTTGGAGACTGTATCTGAGTGTCTAGAACTGAGGTACGGGAGCAAATGTGTATTAAAATTTGTTGAACCTAGCCCCCTGGTACAAACTCAGGCTGTAACATTTAAAGCTGCTGAGAAGAGTAATACACGTTGAGTTCCTTCTTGACACCTGTTGGTCTCAACAGGACTGACTCTCGCTCTCCTGGGAGTATAAGCTACTTGCCTTCGTTTTTCACCAAGCTTGAAAGCACGTCACCAATGGTGAAGTCCAAGAAGCAGGAGATATTTCGTAAGTTGAACTCCTCTGGTGGAGGTGACTCTGACATGGGTAAGTGAGTGGGGACTTCTCCTTTTCATTGTATTTTCTGACATAAGTCACCCCTGAACTGCAGTCCTAAAAAATCTAGCCAGTTTTTGGTTAAACAATTTTAGAAATAAAAGTATGGATAAAAAACGCAACTAAACACTGACCGTTTTGCTCTATTTACTTTTGTAGTTGGGAGGGAGGAATATTGCTTCTGTAAACCAAGGACAAGTATTTAAGTGTGGCACTACCAAATGTTTGTTGGAAGCTTGGCACTTCTGTCTCATGCGATTTACTTGGTTTTTGTTTGATACCCACTAGATGTAAAAACATGCTTGTCCAGGGTTTTGGTATTGTGTTCTTTGGAGGCTTCTCGTTTTTGTGTTCCAAAGACTGTACTAGTTGTCGTTGGGCACCACTGTTCAGGGTGTCATGATGGCAGCCTTTGGTCCTTGAACATGCAACTAGTTTGGGCTGAAGAATCTTATGTGGTACAGCACCCCCCAGCCCGTGTTGTAGCAGACTTACTTAGCCTTATTCAACACACATGGCCTTTCAAAGTTGGACTGAAGGGAACTTAATTGACTCCTAACCCTTGAATACTACGGTCAGAGCCCATCTCTGGTGGTGAGCAGGAAGGTAGTTTGTTCCACAGAAGTACATCACTGCTCTGGAAAGTCTTCTAAATGTGGCTCTGTTATAGCTGACAGAATGGGGCCTGTTCTGTAAAAAGTCTCTCACTTATAAGTGAGTTCAGCGGGTGTCTTTTAGTACCAGTGTTAAGCCCGTGTTGTCTTGTTCAATGAGAAGAGAAACCTAGGGTATGTATAAGGGTGGTAAATGTCCTTTTTATTTCTAATGGTCCCTAGTGGGTATGCAGCCTGTTTTTGTTCTCCCGCACTACAGTTGTGGCTTACCTCGCATCTAGCATTCTAGTAAGCGAACATAGTACATGCCACTGACATTTGTTTGACATTTGCTGCATGTCAGCATTGAGTCAGTCTGCATTCTTATTGTTACAGATGTCCCTATCACAGTTACCACGTAGGTCTACTGACCTGATTTTTTTTTCCCTACTTACCCCAGCATATCTGTGAACGGTGTTAAGTAAATACAGTGTAATATCAAATCTGTAAAACGCACAAAAATGGGTATATTCAGGTCAAAAAATATGCCTTTTTCAAGTGCAGTGTGAAAGATGAGACATGGAAAAGGATCAGTCCGTCTAGTCACTGGAAGCCTATTAAAGGAAAGCAGGCTGCCTGCAATTGTTTTATAACCAGACAGTAAAGCTAAACCTCTTACATGTGGATTGACTCTTCCCAGCAATGGCACCTGTCCAGTCCTGAGACCTCCAGTGGTGAAGTGAAAACAGATAAAGGGGACGAATAATCAGAAGCCTGTTTAATTACACTCTGTGCATAAAACATGCAACAGGCACCCGTACTGCAAAACTAACTTCTCCACTCTGCTTTAATTACAGCAACTGCTCAGCCAGGAACTGAAATATTCAATTTGCCAGCAGTCACTACCTCAGGTAAGTCTTTCAGAGAAACATCAGTGGCATAATAATTTATGGAGAGTGTAAAAATGGCGTAATGCCTTTTTTATGGGTGCACTGGAAGGCTGAGAAATGACGGGAAAATGTAGCATTGAATCAGTGAAGCTCTAACTGGGGAAAATCCTGTTTCAGTACATTAGGGGAAAGAAAAATGATTGTAAAGAGAATTTAAGCAAATGTCTCAACTGGAGTTTAGGCGGGAATGTCATTTTATTTTTACTGTAGCTTTACTTCTTTGCACAGATGCAAAAACCATGCTAGCACTTTTTCTTTGGCATCTCATTTAAACAGGATTATAAATACTCACAAAATCCCAACATTTTATAGTTTAAAAAAGGTTATGATGCCTGGTCATAATGTAAGTGTGATTTTAGAAAGGAAGACATTGAATCATTAGTGAGGTGCTTGCTGCATTTACAGTAAGTGCTCTGGTAACTCCCCATCCAAGACGGACCTGGTTTAACGTGTAATTCATATTAATATTGTTGCATCTAAGTTAAGGGAGAGAAAGGTGGTAAAGGTAAATGTTTGCCTTTAAATGCTTTGAATTTAATATTTTAATTCACAAAACGAAATTCCAACACAGCTTGGGATGTTTCATGAGAGAAGTGCTTCTTTCTGGGTCTCCTCCCTTATAACCGAAAGATCTTAATTGCTGCAGGTTTTTGAATAATATTCTGTCCAAATTAGCATATTTAACTTCCTCTGCTCTTTGTTTTTAATACACATGTAAATAGATCTTGTCCGCTGACATTTAGTGGCATAACTGACATGGCTCTTTAACATGTGCTGGCATGTCTAACTCCTAGCTGTTGTGAGCTGCTTGGAGCATGTAGCTTTGCATAAATTGCTCACCTTTGTTTTTTCCATCTCTCTCTTCCTCTGTCTCTCTCTAAAATCTTCTCCCATGTCCCTTTGTAAATCTTTTGAGGTGTATTTTGTCCTTCCCCTCCCACCCTTCCCCATATGTTTTCTTCCTCCTCCCAGGTGCAGTCAGTTCTAGGGGTCATTCCTTTGCAGATCCTGCCAGTAATCTGGGTCTGGAAGACATTATTAGGAAGGCATTGATGGGAAACTTTGATGACAAAGGGGAGGATCATGGAGTTGTAATGTCACAACCTATAGGGGTAGCACCTGGCAGTTCCAACCCTGCAGTATCAGCAAACAGTGAGACCCGTAGAGAAGAAGCTAATCCATCACCCAATTCAGGTGAGATTTTTACAGCTCCTCCAAATTGTAGGGCCTGGAGACAGTAACTGTGGGGTGGAACGGAAGGATTGAACTGAACTTGAAGCAACAAAAACACGAGTCCATGCCTGCTGGCAGTGCTGCAGAGACCGCGTTCCTGCCCTTCGGGTGAGGACACCAGTGTCACGGCTCTTCCCATTCACAAAGCAGATTCACCAACTCCAGGAGTGTTTTCCAGTGCTGCTTTGGGAGCACAGCTGCTGTGACGAGCAGAGGGGATGAGGGGGCATGTGCTGCGCCTTCAGCGTTGCAGTACAGAAGATGCATACCTGGAGCAGCATGTGCGGTAACCAGGGAGCACTGGATGAAATTAGGCAGCCTCTGAAAGAACCTTGGTTCTGTGACCATCTCAGCTGAAATGCCCTCCTCGATGGTGGGAGTCAGGATTTACTAGCAGTGGGGCATAGGCAGCCAACAGGAGCATCAGCCTGCAGCTCCTGACCACAGATTGGTTTGTTCTAACGAAACCCTCTAGACAGATTAGTCCCCTAGATGTCAGCTCATCAAAACCTGCTGAGTCTAAAATGCAGTGTGCCTTTTTTGAAGAAAAAAAAGTAACTTTTTTTGGTGTGTGGCTTCTATTTCCAGGACTAGGAGTCGGCAAGCAGAAGTTAATCGGCAAGTCCAGTAGCAGGAAGTCTAAATCTCCTATTCCTGGGCAGGGATATTTAGGAACTGAGAGACCTTCTTCTGTCTCATCTGTACATTCAGAAGGAGATTACCATAGACAGACTCCAGTGTGGGCCTGGGAGGACAGGCCTTCATCAACAGGTGAGAAACAGTGCCAGAAACTAAAAATAACGAACTAGAAGGGCAGTTTTGTTGGGAAGTTAGACATAGCTAAACACGCGTTCAGTGTGTGGGCCCAAACAAGCGCAGTATCCAAGGTCAAGCAGTGAACTTTCTGAATTGGATGCTGGCAGAGAAGCAAATGGTCTCAGTAGGAGGCAAGAGCATTTCCAGAAGACACCACTGCTAGAGGTCAGTCAGGCTGTAATGAGTTTAATTTGCTTTCCCCAAAGTGATTCCCATTGTCTACCAGTGGCTGAGCCACCTCAGAGATGTGAAATTATTTAACTTTGAGAACTGAAATCTTGCAATTTCTATCTGACCCCCAAGACCAGACCTCCGCTGGCTGGAACAGTGAGGGGTATAAGTGTAGACAGCTGCTGAAAACATTTTTTTTTTCTTCTTCCAAAGCACTTTTAGTCCCTGAAACTTTTAAGTCCGCTGTATTGTATCAAGCAGCTTGTGCCAAAGAAATGTGATAATTTGCTTCCTGCAGCGTTCTGAATTAAAGCTATGAAAACTAGCCAAGTTCTGCGTACCTTCAAGTTAAATAAGTTGCCCATCATCCTGGCTGTTACAAAGTCATGGGGATTTGAGGAAATTAACTTACATTTTTCCTTTCTCGTGGGTGGCCATTGCTTAAAACAAGCGGGTGCTGACTTCTGTCAGTGAGGGAGGAGCTGGTTGGAAGGTCGTGCTTTTTTTAACCTGCGTGAACCTTTCTTTGACTTAGGATCCACGCAGTTCCCTTACAACCCCCTGACGATGCGGATGCTCAGCAGTACACCGCCAACATCCATCGCATGCGCTCCACCATCCATGAGCCAAGCAACCACTCACCAACAGAACAGGATCTGGGAGCGAGAGCCTGCCCCACTGCTTTCAGCACAGTACGAGACTCTGTCTGACAGTGACGACTGAACTATGCAGAGGTGGTTTTTCTTCTTCTCTTCTTCTTTTTTTTTTTAATTTGCGGGTCAAAGGAAATCTTCTTTTTGACTTGTGCCCAAAGAGACTTTCCAAGAGAGCAAGGGCCATACGAGATGGAGAAGCGACGGAAACTTTTATTTGGAGAGTCGATTCGAAAGATGCCTTCTGCACAGCCCACGTGGAGGATTGTGATCGAGGAAGGTTGACGTACTAAAGATAAATATGTAAAGAGTTTTTAAAAATATGGACTATTCCTGTTCTACATCTGTTTGTAAAGAAAACCATGTCTTTAAATCATTCTTCTGTAAATAGAGAGTACTTTTTGCAGTGGTTTTCCCCTTGCTGTAGTATCTGGTGTACTTATGTTCAAATCAATGCATAAACTTTGGGGGTCATTTTGTAATTTTTTTTAAACATCTTCTCAAGTGTAGAATACTCCTCATAACCCAAGCCTGCCTACAGCAGCAGCATTGCCCTCTAATGCTGTGCTGCCTCCCACAGGCCTTGTGCTTTGATCTAATTTCTCCTTAGACACATTTTCTCAGTGGTGTTCAAGCGCTTGTGAAAATGTTGATTTTTTTTTTTTTTTTTTTAAAAGACTGCCCCCTTAATGAACTCTGTACATTAACATCGTCTGGTCCGCTGGAGGAAGATGATATATTTCTCTTTGATTTTTAAATTTCTGCCACATTGTAAATTTTCAGTACGGTCAGTTTTATTTAGCAACACTGCAGAAATATTATTGCATGGGTATGTTTATGGTTCAGCTTAAAAGGAAAAAACCCCCCGAAGCAGCTTCTGGGAGCATACCTCACTGTTCTCCACACTGGTGACCGAGTGGCGTTCTAGGGGACTCTTTCTGCAGCATCTCCTGGCTTCTGCATTGTATGCAGCCTGAAGAAGCTACTGTTGGAAACAAATCTTACTGCCGTGCACGACTGCAGCAAACTGCTGGTCTGAACAAAGGCTCTGGGTGGATAATCGGTTTGTCAAGAGAAACGGAGCAACAGCCAGCTCTGGTTTAAAGAAACAACAAACTGCTGTTGAGCTTTGAGCAAACCAAAAAGTACAAGTTGATCTTTTGGTTTTGATTTGCAGCCAGTTTGAAATAGATACTGTGATTCCTCCTTACTTCACTCTAATTGCAAAACCTTTTATTTTAAAGTGCATATCCTAGCTTTAAACCCCAATTTCACAAGAGAAAGGTTGTCCCTGGAAACCCATAGCCTTGCATGAGCTAGCCCCTAGAACAGGGGTGGGCAAAATGTGGCCCGTGGACCAGATGTGGCCCACTAGGCCATTCTGTCTGGCCCACGGGGCCCCTAAGAATTTAGAAAATCAATATTTATCTGCCCCTGGGTGCCTGTCATGTGGCCCTTGATGGCCTGCCAAAACTCAGTAAGCGGCCCTCTGCCCGAAATAATTGCCCGCCCCTGCTGTAGAGTGTGCAGTAAGTTCTAGAGAAGTCGCCTCTTAAAAAAATCATGGTACTAGAAGAGGGGCTCTGTAATCATTCATCTACCGCTGCACGAGCAGGCTCTATTTCATGTTGTTCGTGTGCATCTGACTGGTGCTGCCTCAGCTGGTTGGATTCTCAGTCTTTTACTCGGCTGCTGTGAGGTAAAAGGAAATTTCTGCTGGTTAGGGGAGGATGCTATTTAATTCAGGGAATAATGTCTCTCCAATATCAGATTAAACAATGTGCATCCCCTTTATCAGCTAGACTGTTCCGAAGGGTCTTAGCAGAGAGCTGTCAGATGCCATGCTTCAGTGATTTACCTGTTGAAAAACTTAAACTTGACTTACTCTATTTGCCATTCTTGCATCTGGAAGGTACAGAAGTTGGTGGTCTGTAACTCGGCGTCCATGCAGGCTCCACATTTTATGGAAGAGCTTGGAGGTCCTTGTTACAGGCCAGAAGCAGCACTGCATTAGTATAGGATATTTTAAGTCGTGTAAATGTTGAGCAATCCATTTGCCCCAGTTCCAGGCGGGAGAAAGGAAAGATGTTTTTTAACCCTTCTCTTTGGGCACTTGATGATATGCTGAAGGTATTACAGGATTGCCTTGAGGCTGTCTTTGCATCTTGTATCCTGCAGTTAGTTTGGGTGTGTTAACATCTCCTCTAAGTGTCTTCACAGTTTGAGAAGAACTAAACAATTCTGGCTTCTAGGCCTCAAGCATCCATTGGGTTATTTGTGTGCAGACCTGTGCCCTGACTTTTTAATTCATCCTTTATTATTCCACAGCAGCGCGTGCTGGAAAATAAGTCTGTCTACCCTTAGCGCACAGTTAGAGTTGGGAAAGTGAAGAACCCAGTCCCATTCTAAAATTCACCTGCTTAAGTGATCTGTGTAACAGAGCTCAGCATGAAATAGAGGTTTATACACCATAGACCTAGTGTTAACTGCACAGTAAAGAACAGAGGATACATGTGGCATAACTTTCAAGGAAATTTGTACTGTCACCTTATAGCTGCTGTGAGGTGGCCTAGCTAAGGAGTATTATTGGATTCCCATGAGAAATGTTTTGTAGCATTTGCACATTAAATGTAATTCTCATTATTTCTGTCAGGCATGGTTCCCTCGCCCTTAACTTGGTTGCCGATGCCCAGAGCCTAAATGCAGGTTCCTTACGATTCTAGTAGCCTCTCGCTAATCAGATGACATCTGCCCCATTTCAAAACGAGGCGACTGTAAATCATTGTTTACAAGGAGCAGTCTATGACAACTTTTTAACTGTGTTCTGATCAGCGCTTTCACAATGTTTTCATCTTGGTATGTTTGGTGATTCTGATACGAAAACATTCAAGACTTGAAAAACCCATGCGTCATGATAAAATTTAATACTTTTTTCACACAATGTCTTCACTAGACAGTGACTTCTGGATTCAGACCAATCAATAAAGGGGATCAGTTCTCCACTTGCTTTGCCTGTCTCTCCCTCTCATTTACAGCCTCTAGCCAAGCTGAGAAAAGTAGGCACAAGTTTGAACAGCAATGATAGAAGCAGCCTCACAGAGCTCCCTCCAGTCTTATGCCATGGCAAGCATTAAAGTACAGTACTCTGACATGGAAGCAGAGTTGGACACATGCATTGGGCATCTGGAAGATGCTTCCCCCTCCAGTAAGTGCAATAGGAAATGCACGGGCCTGTAAGATGCTTCACCCTCCAGTAAGTGCAATAGGAAATGCACGGGCTTTCAGTTCCTTGCAACTGTCAGGGCTCTTCAGTGAACATTCACACTGCAGAAATGTGGGGCACACTGTAATATAGAGGACCAGGCCTGAATGCAAAACTGCTCTGCTGTACAACTCAACAGGGCTGTGATCACTGTGCTAAGATGTTGAGGAGCTGTTCTTAGCTAGTCACCAAACTCCCAGCGCTAGCTCTGCTAGCCTGGCTAGACTTGAGTGGGTAACTGTTACTTTATGATGTCTCCCGTGCTCCTCGCCTGCTGGGGTAGAAGGTGAAGTAGCCGCCTTCTGTTCAGGCTCGGAAGGCACTTACGATTTTTCTTTTGCAGCAGGAAGTTGCTGCAGTTAGTTCTGTGGCTCTGTTAGCGCATGACCAAGAGGGCTGACAGGAAGCATGGACTGACCTAGTCATTCCTCCCAAGCCCCCAAGCTGTGACCCAGTTTGGAAGCAGAATGTGTTTTCCCCAGGGAGGCTACGCTTTCTTTTTTGGATGCCTTTAAGCACAAGAATACAAGGTCAAAAAGGCTGAGACGTATACTAAATGGCCTCGGGCCAGGCAAAGTACAGGAGAGAACGCACTTGGGCATCTATAACAATTAATGCTTTATTTAGGGCCAGACAAAAGGCCACAGCAGCACCTCCCGTGCTCCCCAGCTCACTCAGCACCGAGCCTGTAATTTGTCCTTTTAGTTCCCCCCAGATCCCAACATGCCCGTGCTGTGCGCAAGCCACCTCCTGGCCCCCCGTGATGCTTCAAGCTACCTCTGTACATTGCCACCTAGGGAGTTTGTGCCTTTCTCCGCGTGGCCAGGTTGGCCAGCTCCTTCTGGATGCGCTGGACAGATGCATCATCTCCCTTCTGTCGTGCCTGCTTCAGAGCTGCTTCATATACACGTTCTGCTTCCAGAAAGTCTTCTGCATTTAAGGAGGGGAAAGGAAACTCACCGTGAGCCTCTCTCCATTCCTGGATTCTATTTTGTGGATCACAAGCCAGAGAGGGTCAGCGTTGAGCTATTGGGGGAAAGGGATTATCTGGAAAGAGTCGGCACCCACAGCCCTGCCCCACTCTCCCCCAGCCCAGAGAGTGATTTAATGTAGCATACACCACATGGTGTAGCCATAAAGCAGATAACAGCTCCCGCACTGCCTCCCTGCATGTTGCTGTTCTGACCCATCTCCCCAACCCCACTCAGGTCTTCCTTGCCTGCTACTGCCTAGGCACAGAGGAACAGCTGGTTGCGGGGGCAGTCGTTACCTTTATGCATCAGAATTCCAGCCAGGTTGTTCAGCACCACATGTTCCTCGGGATGCTTCGTCTGCTTCGCCAACTCCGCTGCCCTTTTCACGTAGGTGTATGCTTCGTCATAGCGTCCCTGCACATCCAGCACAGTTGCCAAGTCGCTCATCAGGATCACTGTCTGCACCAAGACAGCAAGGAAAGCATTAGTGCAGGGGACAGAGAACAGTGGCATGGAGCATTTGCCCTCGTGGCAAGAGTGACGGACTCCTCTGTGAGATGACAGCAGTGCTGGCTCGCCCACACGGACCATTTTCATGCTCAGGCTTCGGCTGCCTAAGCACAGAGCCTGCTCCTGGAACCCGGCCCCAAGGGGAGCAGGCCCAGCTCCAAGGCAATCCCGTTGTGAGCACGCGTCCCTTGATCGCAGCCGTTGGTCCCAGCTAACCTGTGGATGGGTCTCTCCCTGGATGTCCCTGGAGATCTGCAGGGCTCTCTCATACATTATTTGGGCCACAGCTGGCTGGTTGCGGGTGAGGAGGTAGCGGCCGTAGGAGTCCAGGCATAATCCAAGCAGGAGGCGGGTGTTGGCTTTTTCCTGTGCTGCAAGCAGAACAGAGATAGGTTGAGGTACTGCCCCTTGCTCCCAGGGAACTACTGAGTACAAGACTTGTCAGCCAAGAGTGGGAGGGGGTCTGGGCACCAAGGCAGGCAGCGGCTGGAAGGCATTAGGCAAGGAAGTACAAGGCAGGCGCAGCGCCACGCTGGCCGCAGCGAGCACCTAGGAGCTGCCTACCAGGGAGGACGTCTTCAGGCAAGTCCTTCTGCGTGGCTGTTTTCTCCTCCAGGGTCAGGATGCAGAACTTGTAGCCTGTGATAGCCTGCTGGTCTCTGCATAGCAGAGGGGGGAAAAAAAAAGTCAGCCTTTGGCAAAGCAAGTCCACCCCCCACTGGGAGCAGCACGTCCCAGGCTCATCCCCGCCCCCACAGACCCCAGGAAGGCATCGCGGCTCTGGGCAAACAGCACCTGCTCCCAGCTTCAGCCCCTAACACCGCGCACCAGCTCTGGGTCAGCTCAGCTAATTGGTGAAGGGCTCCAGGACCCCTGGAGATAGCGTTGCGGGGCAGGTGTGCTTGGCTCCAATCCTAAATGCTAAAACCCAAGTCCCTCTGGCCTGCGCACATTCAGTGCGTTAGTCTCTTTGAAGTCACCTTCTGCAGGGACTCCTCCTCCGGTGACTGCAGTTGGGGCTGGCCTGCTGCCCAGGCCCAGCAGCCAGAGAGAGGCCTGCTCTCTTGAGACTGAGACCAGCACGGCCTCTGAAGCCAGAGTTGAAGCTTCCCCCTGAGCTGTGTCAGCAGGACCCTCCTTCCTAGGGGCCAGACTCTCCCTTGACCCAAACCATCACGGACGCCTTGGAGCTCCTGAATACGGCAGGCTGCAGCCTGGGGCGCGAACTCACTGGTTCCGAGCAGCGTAGATACTGGCCAGCTTGAGCGACATCTCGATGATCGCGTTGTCATCCTGCCAGGGGAGAAGCCAGAGGGGCATGGACCCGGCAGCCAGGGCGTTCGGGATCACGCCTATAGGGCGTAGGCCAAGGGCGTGTCCTGCGGGAGGCAGGGGCACAGCTTCCGGCAGCGGACGCTGCTGGAGCGGGGGTGGAGGTTGCCGTGGGCCCAGCACAGGCAGCTTCCAGGCTCTACAGGGAGAGGGACCAGTCCACGGGCTGCGGAAGAGGCTGCAGGTTTGTCTGCCCCAAGAGAGGTAGGGATGGGGGTGGTAGTGATGTACCTGTACGGAGCAGGAAACCGTGCGGCGGGCGGCAGGGGACTCACCTGCTTAGCGTCCCCAGCCAGCAAGAGGCTTATCGCTGCTTTGAAGAGTTTCTCTGCCTGCAAAGAGAGCAGGTGCCCGGTGAGGAGCCAGCTCTGGACTCCGGCTGGCGGCGAGCACCGCCCGTGCTCGTGGGGGGAGGGGAGGGGAGGGGAGGGGTGCTGAAGTCTCCGGTCCCTGCACGGACTCGTTTTGCACTCCCGCCCCGGAGGGCTTCACTCACGCTGTCCAGCTGCCCTCGCAGGAGCGCCAGGTTCGCCATCTAGGAGAGAGGCAGACGGGTGCTGAGAGCCGCCCCGTGCCGCGGGCGCCCCTGCAGCGAGCCGGGCGCCGGCGGG
>NW_005842608.1:998700-1000258 GCF_000455745.1 Alligator sinensis
GGAGAGGCCGGGCGGCCGCGGCGCCGGCAGACGGTAAGTGCCCCGCGGCGCTATCCCGGCGTGCCTTGCGGGCCCAGGGGTGGGGTGCTTCCCTGCATGCATTGCGGCCCGGGAGCGGGCGGGCGGGCGCTTCCCTGCATGCATGGCGGGCCGCGCAAGATGGCGGGGCGGTTATTGAGGGCGGGGCGGAGCTGCCCTTTCCCAGCATGCATTGCAGGCCTAAGGGAAAGGCTGAGCCCCTCTGTGGAGCGGGGAGCATATCCCAGCATGCATTGCAGCGTGAGCAAGATGCCGGGTCCAGTGCGCGAATGACGGGGGCCAGGCTCCCATTTCCCAGCATCCATTGCGGGCCCAGGGCTAAGACCAGTCCAGCGTGCTGCGCCCGTTGCCCAGCAGGCATTGCACGCCGAATGCATTTCCCAGCATGCACTGTAGGAAAATGTTGTGCCCTTGTGAGCTCTGGCCCCTGGAATGGGTAGCATTTCCCAGCATGCCGTGGGGTTGCTGGGGGTGGTGCAGGAGTCGTTTCCCAGCATGCATTGCGGGGCCAGCACAGTGCCCTGTCCAGCATTTGTGCATGCCCATGAGGGTGGCAGTTCCCAGCATGCATTGCGGGCCCAATCCAGTCCACTGTCTGTACCCCTGAGGAGAGTGCTTCCCAGCATGCATTGGAGGCCCAGGGACAAGGCTGAACCGCTGCGTGCACGTGTGTGTGTGTGTGTGTGCGCGCGCGTGTGCGTGCGCACGCACGCGCGGGGGGAGCATATCCCAGCATGCATTGCTCGCACAGGACAGCTGGTGCGGCCTGCTCTGTGGCCTTTTGGAGATGTCCTGGGGTCTGGCGCAGTGCCATAGAGGCAGCGTGTCCCAGCATGCTTTGCACCCCTTGAAGGCACCCTCATGTCCCAGCATGCATTGCTCCAGCTTGATTCAAGGACGTTCTGGTGCCCGGCTGCAGGGCGCCAGAGCGCAGTCCGGTCACGTCAGCGTGCACAGCTCCCAAGGTCACGGTCCCAGGCTCTGCTGCAACTATTATAAGCCCCCTTTTGTCGGCCCCTTGGCAAACGCGCAGCGTCCTGAAATAACTCGGATTCATTCTCTCTGCTCCCCGGGGAAAGGCTAACAGCTCTTGTTTGTCTTTCGGAGCAGCCGGGCCAAAAGACACCGGCTGTTCCTGTTGCGCTTCTGACTGCTAAGGCAACTGGGCCCAACTCGGAGTCACTTCCCCGTGTGCGCCCCCAACGCGTGCTGTGGAGATTGCATTACAGGGCTGCGGGGGAAAAGGCACTGGGAGAGAGCTGCTGCCTGCAGCAGCCAGGCTCCTCCTGGCAGAGAGGGGGCGGCAGGCGGGTCTGCCTTCACCCGTGGTCCAGCACCGGGCAGGCCCTGCCAGGAGGGCCGAGGAGCTGGTGTGCAGTCCTGGGGGCAGGGGGCACCGCTCCCCCGGGCTCAGGGGTGCCCCAGCCGGAGCAAGGCTCTGCCCCAGCGCAGGGCGGAGGAGGGCGTCCCACAGCGGGGGCCGCTGGCCGGCCCCTCGCGCCGCTCCTGCGCCTTCGCC
>NW_005842608.1:1001130-1001645 GCF_000455745.1 Alligator sinensis
TTGCGGGGAGCCACCTTCCTCTTTCAGGGGCGGGGCCCGGGCGCTGCGCCTCAAGGGGCCCACGGCCGGTGTAGCTGTCAGCCTTCCCCAGTAGTCTGGTGGTAAGGGTGCCACCCTAGGTGGCAAAGGTGCTGGGTTCAATCCCTGCCTTGGCTGGAGCCCTTGGGCCCCTCGCTCCTCAGTGAGTCCCTTGTGGCCAGGTGCCCCCAAGGAGACTGTGCTGGGGTGTGGGGAGGTCAGTGGGGGAAGGCTGGGGTGGGGAAGAGGCCTGGCAGAGAAACTGAACTGAACCCCTGATTGAGCAGAGGGGTTTGTTTTTTTTTTTGCACTTTGAAGCCCAGGGTTTTTCCTGGGTTCTGGCCCTGCGCCCCAAAACCAAGGCAAAAAAAAACCCGGCGAGCCACCGGGTGGTTCAGGACATTTTCCATTTCCAACTGAGCTGCACATTCAAGTCCCCTCCGTCTTGCAACTGCGATCACCCCTGAGCTCCAGCTAGAAGGCAAGCGCCGGAGGGG
>NW_005842608.1:1004016-1004500 GCF_000455745.1 Alligator sinensis
GAACTACCTGGTGGCTCGCTGGGTTTTTTTTGCCTTGGTTTTGGGGCGCAGGGCCAGAACCCAGTCTTCAAAGTGGAAAAAAAAAAAACCCCTCTACTCAACCAGGGGTTTACTTCAGCTTCTCTGCTAGGCCCCCTCCCCACCCCAGCCTTCCCCACACCCTCGCACAGCCTTCTTGGGGGCAGCTGGCCACAGGAACCAGGGCTCAAGGGACTCACTGAGGAGCGAGGGGCCCAAGGGCTCCAGCCAGGGCAGGGATTGAACCCAGCACCTTTGCCACCTAGGGCAGCACCCTTACCACCAGACTACTGGGGAAGGCTGAAAGCTCCTCCGGTCGGGGGCCCCTTGAGGCGCAGCGCCCGGGCCCCGCCACTGAAAGAGGAAGGCGCCTCCCCGCAAAACAGGGAGAGGCCGGGACCTGAACCCAGGATCTCAGCACCCGCACTGAGAGGTCCAGCGCTGTGCACCACAGGACCTGGCTGGG
>NW_005842609.1:0-39210 GCF_000455745.1 Alligator sinensis
CTTTCTCCCCATGGGTCTGGAAATCTGATGGCAGGGGAGCACTGACACCTCTCCCCTGCTACTAAGTTTCCACACCCATGGGAAGCCCCAGGACCTGCACACTGGTTTGAGCCCCTGATCCCAGCATGCAAGGCCAGGTGCGGGGTGTGCCAGGCTACAGGACCCAATCCTGGCACAGGGGGACAGCAAAGCTGTGGGGCCTAATGAGTATGCCTAAGTTACTTGGCATTTTCTACAAGACTATTTCAGTTTTGAACTAAAATTTCCTTTGACTTCAAATCATAAAGGGCACTAGGACATATCCTTGAAAAGGTTTTGGAGGAAGAGAACAGGAGTGCAAGCAATGCTAGGTGCCTTGTCAGTTCTTCCATTCATATCATTTTCCCATTGAAAGGTGTGGACTATACAGGCATACAGTATAAAGACTCTTGCTGAAGGATGCCTGAGCTTCTCTTGGAGTTAGTCCCACAAAAAAGTCTTCCACCAAAAATGCTGATTAAACAAAATATAAAAGAACAGCTTTGCTTATCATGGTGACAGACTTAAGCAGTGGAAATACTACCTATTTATAGAACGCAGCCTTGCAAAGCGAGGGGAAATCAGTTATTTATGTTCAGGAACATAATCAAGCCACATCCTAGTAGCACTTCGTTTCAGTCTATTTTATTCATTTTCATTGATTGAAGCCCACAGTTTATGAGGGCTTCCTGATGTATAAATAAAAACTGACCTGATGTATAAATAAAAATGCAGAAAAACGCTCACTCAGGAAGTAATTAAGCCACTGGACAACACCCTGTGAAGAACTACCCTGCACCCAGACTACAGGCAAGGCTGCAGGGAGTGCCAGGATGGGTAGGGATTGGTGGAGAATAGCTTGGACAGTGGCAACAGACCGCCCAGAAAAAGACAAGAGAGGGGAAATCCATGGTTCGCCCTCTACATAGTGTAGCCTTCAACACAATGTAGCAGGTGTACAAGAGGAAGCCAGAGGTTCCTGTTCCTCTAAGGGGAGAGTGTAGTAGGCAAAGCTTTCTGCGTGGGGCAGGCAGCAGGGCAAACACCAGCTGCTAGAAAGCCAGCAGGCCAGAGACAGCAACAGTACGAGCTACCCCTGGGGGAGTACCTACCCTGGGGTTAGCTGCACTGCAGTAAGCAGCCAAGGGGCAGACCTCCAGGCACTGCAGTGGGTTTTGGGGCACATAAGCCCTGTGCCTGAGACCAGGTGGGCAATCTTGACCCTGCGTGCCGCAGAGAGAGGAGCTCCTGGGGGAGATGGCTGCCACTCGAGCTGGCAGCCACCCAAGCTGTCCCACAGTGCTGGCAGGAGAGCGCTAAAGGCTGGCAAGTTGGCAATGACCCAGAGTGAGGTGAATTTTAGTTGTGAAGCAGTCTGCTTGTATTTATGCTGTGGTTAAGTTTGAGACCAGAGGACCAGATTATGGCTGTAGGGAAGGACAGAGTGCCTGTGGGGCACTCCGGGACAGGCAGCCTAGCCTGGGGTCAGGGACCCAGAGGGCTGCGGGCAAGTGCGGATGAGCGAGGCCAAGACTGGAAGAGCTAAGGCCAATGAAAGCAGCCTGGCCTGGGGCCAGGGCCACAGAGGACTGAGGACTGGTGCAGTGAAAACAGCTCAGCCTGGGGTCAGGGACCCTGAGGGCTGTGGATGCAACAGTAGCTGTGCTGGGGCCAGGGCCCAGAGGGCTGGAGGAGTTAGGTCAAGGCCAGGAGGGCTGAGGCCATGGGAATGAGGCTAAAGCCAGGGAGAAGCTGAAACCAGATAAGCTTAGACCAAGAGGACTAACTGTAGGGGTGAATGGAGGCCATGAACATCGTCCATAAGGCAACTGGTGCCCCGAGGCACTGATAGGGCCAAGAGGGCCACAATTTAGTGCTCAACACGCAAGACTGGGGCCAACTAGGCGCAGCAAGGAGAAACTGAGGCACACACTGGGACCCTGGGGGCAGCCTCTTTATATACTACAAGACATATGGAGGGTACCTCAAGAAGCTGGAGTGGGGGCAGGTGTTGTTTGGCCGAGTCCTGCTACAAGGTGCCACTGACTGATGAAAAGACCCTACAGAATTTTGTGAGAAATTAGATAATTTCTCAGTACATGTTAGAGAACTGAACCACTATTGGTTTAATCATTGTTAGAGTATCTATAGGTGTTTTCCCGACTACTTCCGAGATCTTACTGGAAGTGACAAAAGACAACAGCCATCACTCACTGCCTTTTCATTGTGTGCGCTTGAAGACGCTCCTCTTGTCTCCAAGCTTCCCAAAAGCAAATCTCATGGAGACAAAGAATAATGCATTTGATTAAAAGTTTAATTATCTGAAAGCTCCCAAGTACAGCTGAACTTTGAAACTCTACTTAATGTTCTGCATCAACTGCGACACTCTATACTAGTTACTCTAATAGGCTGCAGACTTGTAGTTATATCGAAGGTAGTGAGTTGGAGGATGTCTTCTGAGAAGCACATTTCATCTGACCACAGCCCCCTCCAACAATTTAAGGTGGGAAGGCAGGAACTCTGGTTGAAGGAACCAGCAACACACCTATAGGCTGGGGAACACCCTTCTTGTCAACACGGTGGCAGAAAAGGATCTTGGAGTCATTGTTGACTCCAGGATGAACATAAGCCGCCAATGTGATGAAGCGGTCAGTAAGGCTAACCGCACCTTCTCATGCATCTACAGATGCATCACAAGCAGGTCCAGGGAGGTGATTCTTCCCCTCTATGCAGCACTGGTCAGGCCACAGCTGGAGTACTGCATCCAATTCTGGGCACCGCACTTCAAGAGGGATGTGGCTAGCATTGAGAGGGTCTAGGGGAGGGCCACTCACACAGTCAAGGGGCAGGCCTTACAAAGAGGCTAAAGGGCCTGAACCTATTCTGCCTCCACAAGAGAAGGCTGAGAGGGGATTTGGTGGCCATTTACGAACTCACCAGGGCGGGGCAGCGCAAACTGGGGGAGGCTCTGTTCCCCTGGGCACCACCCTGGCTTACTAGGAATAACGGCCACAAATTGTTAGAGAGAAGGTTCAGGCTGGACATCAGGTGACATTACTTTACATAGGGCTGCCAGGCTCTGGAAGGGGCTCCCAAGGGAGGTGGTACCTGTACCCTCTCCTACCTAGGGGGTCTTCAAGAGGAGGCTGGACAGATATTTGGCTGTGGTGATATGACCCTGGCACTCGTTCCTGCCCAGGGCAGGGGGTTGGACCTGATGATCTGTTTAGGTCCCTTCTGACCCCAAGTACTATGATACTATGAACTCCACTGAGAAAGTGTTATCGAATTCAAGGGGGGGGAACCCCCCCAAAAACCTTTGCCTTACTCTGTCCCCCACTTGCTCCTTCCCCATACCTTATTCAGACTCCATCCATGACCTCACCTTCACAGATTAACCCGGAATGAAACAGGGCTTCAAAGCCAGTGACTGCGCCTCCTCATAGTGCTACAGGAGCAGACAACAGTTATATGCTAATAGCAACTCTTTGTCTACTTCCTTTTCAAAAGGGTTAGAAACCGTGTCTGCCCTTAGCCTGGGGCAAATTTTCTGAAGACCATATTTAAATTCACACAGGTGTTAAAAAACCCAAATATAATTCCCCAGCCTTCCCAGGAGGGGCCCCGAACAGCCTTCATCAGTTAAGAGTTCAGAAACTGGAAGGTCCACTATTTTATGAGAACCATCAGTCAAGCTCCGTGCCAGTGAGGTCCCCTGAATGCACAAGCTGAATGCAAGTGAGAACACACAAATCTGCATGCCTGCCAGAGTCAGGTAGGGAAATGCAAATGAATATTCAGTTTCCTTTGAGTAGCATAAACATTTATGTCACACATTAAATTGCTGTATAATCCATGTAATTTTTTCCCCTTTTACAACATATTACTGCTGTATTTTACATTCTCCCGCATAGTCAAAAGGATTGAATTTCTCAATAGCATTATAATAAAACTCATCATCACTGTAAGGGAAGACAAATTCAGGGCATTAACTATCACTGTGGGAACCCTGTAAATCAAAGAAGATTCAGAGCCTGTAGTTCAGATACAAAAAATGCCAATAGCATGGCCAATGCCAGAGATGGCATGGATGTGTGTATGAGCTTATTTCGATGAATGGGAGCTCTTCTCAGTATGACGCTAAGAGTTCTTTGAAGTGACTAATTTTTCAGTCTTCCTTAAATTATAACCTGTATTTTGCTATTGCTACAATTTTAAGGCTGAATTAAATGTTTTTGCCTATTGTTCTGTGGTGGGTCCACTGCACACCTCCTGCAGGGCTGTTTGGAGCACACTGCACAGGGTAGTGTGGAAGCTCAGTGGTGGCTGACCTCCATTTTACTCTCTCCAAGCTCTGGCTCTACCTCTCGCCCAGTACCTTCCTTTTCAATGAGGGACTGGCCCAAAGTGGAATTCTGCAGCCCAACCATGCTGAACTTCGGGTCTCGATACCAACTTCATGGCTCTTATCCTCAATTAGAGGCCCCAAACAGACAGCTGAAAGGGTCTGGTTACATCTATATGTTGTTCTGGATCTAAATCTAGGTTGCAAGGCCCAGGCTCACCTCTGCTGGAAGCATTTTGTCAAGATAACTGAAGAGATACACTTACCGGTTTGCCTCGCACACACCCTGGTAGGCTTCAATTGCGTCCTCTTGATCAACATGCTTGTCACTGTTTGGCCAGCTGGGATGCGTGTTGATGCTCGATTCCTGAATTTCACACAGAACAACAACACGAAAACCTCAGTGTCATCAAAGTCTTTCAAATGTTGGATGTGAAGCAATTCTGAGCATGTATGATGGGGCTTCCAGCCTTTTGGGCCTATTGCCTTGTGAGTACAAGCGAGGAGTTTGCGAGGGTTTGTGCAGATAAGAGCATGCAGCAGAAATGTGAATGTAAGGAGGTGGATTTCTTTGGGGCTGGAAAGGAGATCCCTTTTTGACCCACAGAGGGTGCTAAAACCATTGAGAAAAAACCCCAAAGCCAATGCCACAGAGGGGTATTTTGGTTTTAAAAAAAGACTTCCTTGAAACAACAGCAGAAAGACCCACCTGTAACTTAGATCAGGGGTCTAGATCCGGCCCATGGGACCATTTTAGCCAGTCTGCCGGCAGTCTGGCAGGCTACCAAAAGCTAAAGCTGTGGGGCATGACCTGCTGCAGAATTCAGGGTCCCTCGATCCTGATGGACATGGCCATCAGCAGCAAGGTGTTGCCTGATCCCTGACCTGCAATGTCACCCACCCCTGGACTTACACTGCAGACGTGACCCCAACCTGTGCCACTGCCTGAACGTGGAATTGCACCATTCATCCTAGAGCTGGACCCACTGCAGCTGCTTCTGGCTCCATGGATCTGGCCCAGGAGAAGCTCCCTAGGCCAGTCTGAATCCAGCTCGGGACAAATTTGATACCCCTGACTTTGGTGGACCAAATTCAGTTCTTATTTATGTGGGTGCGAATGAAGTTATTTCCCACATACACCAATATGAGAGAGGGCAAAATCTGGCCTATGATTTTTTTTTTCCTTGCCCCCCACTCCAGATGAATTCAAATGTTTCTGGAGCTCACTCAGTAAGTCTCAGATAGCCATCTCTTGATGGCTATAACTTAACAAAGCCAAGTCAATGCCTTCATTAATCAAGAATAGTTAATGCTCTCTCAGTAAGAGAAAAGAGGGAAAAGGATTTCTCCACTCAGTTACCATATTTTTGCTGGTCTCTTTTTCCTGGGCTGCGTTTATAATCTGTGTCCTTAGAATAAGTACTTCTTCCTTCCTCACTTCCAGCTCTTCATTGGCTGATTTAAGCTGATTCAGTAGGAGGTTATAACTGTCTTGGATATCATTGGAAGAGTTGTTTTGGGTTGCTTGGTCTGCTATAGCCTTTCTTAGTTCATTAAGTTCATTTTTCAGTTTCTTGTTCTCTGATTCCAGTTCTTGCCTCTGTAAAATACCAAAACGTCACCTGGCTTAGATTAAGTACCCTGTGCACTTGTACAACTATAGTAGTCTTTATTTCTGTTATGCCTTTAAATGCAACTCAAATTGCTGAGGATAACAGCTGGTGATCAAGTATGCCAGCTGAAAATCAGGATTGCTATTAGTCAAGCCACATGGATTTCAAAAAAGTTTTGTGCCGCTTCTCCTGTCTCGGCTTATACTAGCCTGATCAGTAACTCTTCATAATTTCCTAGTGATTTCTACACTAGATGTAACACCCAAGTAGAATGAGAACTCTCCCTGTTTCACCCGCTTACATGGACATAGAAAGAGCTGCTTCATGAGAAATTGGAACATAAAATTATACTCCTTCATGCCCTTCCCCTTTTTTAAAAGGCTAGAAAAAAACCTAAGCCTGGATGCCGAGGCCAGGAAGACCTGCAAAACCCCAAAGAATTGGTTTAGTGTGTTTTAGATGTTTGTTGCAGGCAGTTGTAAGAGTTCACCCAAGTGGGAGACAAATATACTATTTGCATGGCTGTTTCTACTCTCTGGAGGGGTCTTAAAGCTGCCTGAGGCCCCAGTATGGCTTATTAATTTAATGTCTGGAATTCTCTCCCCAACATCTAGTAGTTAAAGGATTTTCCCCCTTCGACTGTGCTTCAGTCTCTACAGTTGACAGACAAGTTCAGCAACTCTCAGGTTTTACACCAGTTGCTTCTCTGAAATTAATGATACCAGTGCATCAGGGGTAGCTATTTTTGCTCAGATGACTGCAACATTTTATTTATTTTTACATGACAGGAAGGAGACGGGGGATTAATGATGTTTGGCAGCAAAAACAACCTCTATCCTGTGTGATTAAACTGCAGTTTAATACCTGTTTACACTCACCTACAATGAAACTGGTACATCCATTGGCTAGGCTAGGTGCTAGTATTAGTAACCTCTGGCTCAGAAATCCACTAAAGGCTGCACATTTAGTATTCACAGCAGCAGAGTTGAGAGGCAGTCCTCAGGTGAACATGGGCAAACAACTTCTCTATTCCTCAGTTTCCCCAGCTCTAAAGTTGGGTGTGCTGCAGTGGCATCCAGATACCCCAAGTCAGGACTGGCTTTCCATCCCACCAGGCACAACATTCACAAATCAAGGAACAGCTCAGAAAATGAAAAGCAGCTAAACTGCACTATTGCAAATCAATAACAAGATAATTTTTAATTGTATTATGACCAATTGAAAAAAAAAATAGCGCACAATCACTACAGGTTAATGGGATCATCATAGCAGCAGGTTAATGGGATAGTCTATTTGGCATCTGAGCAAACTGTTTGCTCTCCACTGAGCAATTATCATTAGCAGAACATCCTCTAGTGCTTTATTCTGTACTAGGACTCCAAGCATGTGAGCCCCATTGTGATTAAGGTATCCAGGTTGTAGCCGTGTTGGTCTAGAGGCAAAAGAAATCAGAACTGGTGGTAGAGGTGATCTCTTATTAGAGCAACTGGATTTTTGCACTTCAATTACTTTACTAAATTAGTTATTAAATTAATTTAAATTAAATCAAATTAAGTAAATATTTGTTAAATAGCTATTAATAAATATTTAATAAATTAACTTAATTAAAGATTAATTAATTATTAAATTAAATTAAAATTAAATTAAAATGAAAGCATTTTTTTTTTTTGCAAAATGGTCTAATAAAAGGTGGTCTAATAAGAGATCACCTCTACCACCAGATCTGATTCCATTGTGATTAAGACAGTTTAACATCTGTTGCACTCTCAGGAAGAACAGGTAAAATTTAGTTTTCTTCAATAAAACCTATTTAACAGTTTTGCTCCCCGCCCCCCAAAGACAAATTAAAGAAATCTGTATTGAATGTGAAGGGGTTTACTTGGATTTTTCAGAATTAGATTGGATTAAAAAAAAGGTTTGACAGGCTTTTCCACACCGCTGTATGCATGGTCTCATTGCACAGAGGTTGTGAATGGGTACTGGGGGACTTGCATGCACTGCTGAGTGAAGCCCAAGGGAATTTGCTCATTTATATTAACATAAATGGAGAAGTCTGAGAGGCAGCCCCTGGACAGCAGGAAAGTCTACGGCCAGTTGAGGTCACAAGAACTTAAGTAGTGCCATACAGGGTCAGCCCATAGTCCATCTAGCTCGTCGTCAGTGGCAGGTACGTATGCTATCGAGGGAGAGCACTGAACTTGATCTCTCTAGGGTGATCTATCAATTCAATACTCTCCCTGCCATCCACCATGACTGTTTAGAGATCCCAGAAGTGACAGTATGCATGTGTGACTCTACAGGAAGTATACACCCAATTTTGTATCTGCTCAACTTGATTTGACACTGAGGTACCATTGCAAGCTCCGGCAGAATTTTGTACCAAAATTCCTTAGAACCCCATGTTGTAATGCATACTAATGCGTGCCCGCTAGAAACACCTGCCTGTTTCCATTAGCATGGTTTTTCTATCTTTTCTCTAGGAGCAGGGGAAACAAAAATCCAGTGCAGTGATTTTCAACCAGGGTGCCAGTGCACCCTGGGGTGCCAGTGCACCCTGGGGTGCCACCAGATCCTTTGAAGGGTGCCTCAAGCGTGAGGAGGTAAGCACAGGTTCAGGCTTGCCCCTGCCTGGCTGATCCCGCCAGCCCAGACCCTCTACGAAGAGGAAAGCATTGTAATCTACAAATTAGCTCTTGAAATTGGGTGCCACTCGACTCGCAAGAGCTCTGGAGGGGTGCCTCGAGTCCAATACAGTTGAGAGCCGTTGATGTGAAAGAAAACTGCCTGATGCGCCTGGCCTCTGCCACCTTGTCCTAATGCTCCTCGAGAGCCTGGCGTGATCTGAGGGAAAGCTCATGTTCCAGAGTTAGATCTCTTCTGATGAGAAAAGCCTGTGCCTCCTGCCACTACAGTACGAAACTGTGTCTAAATTACACAACAGCCTCTGAATAAAAGGGCTTTACAGGTCAAGACTGATGCCCTGAATTGGGCCCAGAAGTGAATTAGATGTCAGTGCAGGCGCTAGATCGTTGGTACTGTACGATTCCTGTATGACATACTGCCAAGCAAATGACCGGCAAACATTTTGCACAAACTTATTTCCCTGTGGTCTTCAACCGCATCATGAGGGAACGTGCAGAATAAGCCCACTGCAATAATCAGGTAACCAGTTCATGAGCAAAGGGTTGCAAAACTAGATCCAGCCCTTTCCTAAGTGAAAAAAAAAACAAAGGAAGGCAAGTTGTAGCTACTACTATTACAAACACCTAAGCTAGTAATGGGGAACCCCAGGTATCAGATACAGACAAACCTTCTGAAGGGGGCAGGTATCGCTGAGACTACTCTCTCAGGTTTCTCTACCACTGGGACTACTCTCTCAGCCACCAGAATGATTTCAGTCTTATTCAGACAAACTCTGACCTAGCTAGTTTTCATCCAGATACTGATTTCTGCCATCTGTGGGGAAAACCAGTCAACTGGGGGCCCAACAGATGTAGAGTTGAGCATCAGCTGTACAATGATGAACCTGCATCCTAGTCTTCTCATCTCCTTAGCTGTTTCCTATACAACGAGCAAAGGGAAGAGAAGCATCCTGAAGACGTAGGATCACCTTCACAATATGATACTACTGGTTCTTCATGAGAGAAGAATGAAGCAATGACTGCCATTTATTCGAGCCCAGGGCAATACATGACCCAGTGAAAGTCCCAGATCAACTCTATCAAAGGCTGATACCTGATTTGTGTTCATCACCAGGAGGAGACTCAGTCAGTGAAATGAGCATGACTTCTGGGTTTTACCTTGGCCAAAAGCTCAGATTACAAAGGGTAAGGGAAATGCACTGGACTCTAAAAGGTGCCAGGGCCCCCTTCCTGCAACCTGCCTGATAGCCATCCCCAGCACACAGAGGCTGGGCAATCACTGACAAAGAGAATGGCACTTACAGGCCGCGGTACAGCAGGACACAAGAGAAAGTACGGACGTTCTTGCTGCCCTGTAGGTTAGCTGCACAGGTATCTCTACAAGAGCAGATTCTGGCTCTTCCCCCATTTCAGGTTTGCTGTTTGGAAGCATTAAATTGGCAAGACAACCTCTCTCTGCCTTTATTTTGATGAAAGCAAGTCAGGACAAGATTGTTTCAGAGGCAATGGGTCCTAAAAGGATAATCTTGGCAGCAATTCTAAACAAAGTTGTGCCAATAATACAATAATGCTAATTTCCCCCATTCTTTCTAATGCCTGAAATTCCTTCATATTAATGATCGATGTGCAGGTTCCAGACACCTCAGGCATTAATCATGAGCTTCAGCTAATAAAAAAACCAAAACCTGCCTCTACACATTGAAGACTTTTTAAGCCTCGAGCTGGCCTAAAGGACAAGTGATTCTAATTACAGCACTTCCTTAAAGAAAGAATAAGGAGACAAACCTTACATATTTGAAAGTGAATTATTAGGGAAAAGCATTTGAAAGGAGAAAGAATGTCATGAAAAAACCTGCCAAAGAGATGCTATGGGGAAGAGTACTCAAATGGAGTTACAATGGTGCCTTCATTGCAGATGGAGCTTTTTTGGCAGGTAACTGTGTACTACACTCAAAGCTGGGTAAAATGTCAGTGACCTATATTTCTGTCCCTCTTTCTTTCAGTTCAGAACAGGGTATTGTTAGGCCAGCCCTATAGGGAAGAAACTTTTTGCCTGTAGGAGTTGGTGCGTCCTGTTGCAATCTCACATGAAACTATCGCTCTCTGCTTTCAGCAGGCACTGTAGCAATTTTTAGACAGAAACATCATTAGTGCAGGTAAGTGATCAAGGTGTTACGTTCTAAAGCTTGACTGTTTGCTATTAATAAAATCATGAGATCATAAAATGAAGCAAACTTTTGCTGGTGTTAAGTAACTTGTTCTCAAGCAAGGGTCCTCTCCTTGTTTCTCTGTAGAATAAGAAACAGAAATCAAATCTGGGACAGTGATTAGATCTGAGAGGGGATCTTGTCTTCTTTTACCAAGACATTGACAGAATGAAGTTAGAGACCCATTTTCTTAGGTAAAGAGGCACTGGACAATTGCAGCCTTAAGTTCATATTTCTACCTTGCAGAGGGTGACACTGAGTTTGGGATCTTAAAAAGTAGCAATCACACAGTACCAACATCCAAAACACACACAACTAATCACAGTTCACTAGAAATACAATTGCCACTAGCTTTTGAATAAACCTAAGAAACTCTTTTAGACTTTATGAAAATAATGCTACTATTTACTCATACAGCTGCTTTAAAGAGTATGGTTTATAAAGGAAAAACTCGAAAGTTAGGAAAACCCAGAACTGCGCGGTTGCCCATTACAACCTGTGTCAGGAAGCTTGTGACAAAAGTAAGTGCGAGACCTCATGCTAGTTTTATGATCCCAAAAGCTATTTGAAAAAGACACAGCTTTGAATTGTATGACTTACTCATTCCACACAACAGAATTTTGTGCTAATAGTTCATGTGTCTTAAAAACTCCTCTATGTGCATTTAACCAGTAAAAAACTGGGGCAGGATTTGAGGTCTCTTTTCATGCTTCTATTCTGAGAAGTAGCAATGAGATACAGTAGGCACATATGGTGGATACAGAAGTGTTCTGTGCCTGGTTTACAACGCTGTAATTTAGAGCACTATAAAGGTACCTCACTCTTAAACATGAGAGAAGTGCAGTGTTTTGGTGGGGTTGGAGTGGGCTCTGAGCCTCCCTGCACTTTCCAGGCTAGGAGGCAGGGGTCGCTCCACAATCTCCTGGGGCTTCACCACTGGTCAGAAGTTTGACCAGCATACAGAAGTTATTTAAAGCGCTATAGGTTGCTGAAGTGCTGTAAAGTACAGCGCTTCAAATTCAACCCCTCATTTAACAAGGGTTAATTTAAAGCATTGCACCCATTTTTAAAGTGCTGTAAAGCTATGCACTTCCGTTCAGTCATAGCAATAAAGCACTTTAAAATGGCAAAAAAACAACTTCTGTACACACCAATACTGACAAACAGTATCTCTGAAGGAAACAGAAGCCCCATTGCCTAAATCACTGAAAACTGTCCTGGACAAAGCCCTAGAAAACAGCACTCCAGAGTGTTGTGTTTTTGGAGGAGACAGACCATAGATCTTCATTTCTTTTCTGTGTCTCTGCCTTAACCTGGGAGATGATGCAAACTGTAGAAACAGGTACTCTCATCATCTAGGTTACTGTCTGACAGCTTAGTCAGTTAATGAAGCCTTTCTAAGATTTCCTGAGTATATTTCCATGTTTGTTCAAAGAGATAGAAGAGGAGGATCCCAAATTAATTTCTGTACTAGAAGAAAATATGTTTTTAAAGCACATCTTGTGCATCTCCAAGGATGCTCTAACTCAGCAGGGAAAACAAGCATGCATGCAGAAGTACTCACACATAAGCAACTGCCCCAAAACACAAAATTTTCCTCTACAGGAAACCCTGCAAAACTAAACACAAATGGGAATCTCTCTCTCTAACAGTCAGTGAAGAGAAGCCTGTTTTTCCTGAAATGGGCCAGCAGACAGCTTTAATGATGAGCACTGAACACCAACCAATCCTGCACAAATGTTTTCATTCACGCATTCCTTGGTGAGGACAAAAAGAATTGCTGCTGCACCCTCCCATGCTTAGACGTACTTGTTTCCTGACAGGTTTGCTCAGGGCACCCCTGGAACTAAAGAAATAAAAATGCCAGAACCCTTCAAAGGAAGTCTTATTTCTGCTAACGTCACCCTATAGGTATCTATGCCTATATTTATTCAGCTACTCTGCCCAGCAGCATTCATGTGTGAGTTGTGATGGCCTTCTCCCAGGTTATACACATGCTCACAAAGACTACAAAAGGGCATCTCAGAATCCTGTGCAGAACAGAGCAACAAGAGCACCGCATTAGCTGGGAAGACACAGGGACTGACTCTGCGCTGCCTTCCTGCTAGATCTAAAATCACCATCAGAAAGTAAACCTTGTCCACCTGGCCCTGCTGTTCCTCTAAATACGCACGCACCTGGCAATTACATACCATAGAGGACTTAAAGCAGTGGTACCCATCCTTTTGGCTCCTTGGGTCAGATGAGTGGTCCAGGGTCAATCTATGTGCTAGATCCAGCCCTGCATACCCAGATCTGCCCCCTCGCTGGCCTAGGGCTACAATCTAGTGCCCAAGCCCAAATTATCTGGTATGCAGGGCTCCCCCCAGAATTCTGACAGAAAGGGAGCACTAATTAATGCTACCGCTGCTCCCCTGCTGCCAAATTTTTTGACCTGTGGTGAGCCCCGTGGTCCAGATGACGTGTGGTTCTGCAGGCCAGTTCTGGCCCACAGGCCAAGGATTAGCACCCCTGGTTTAAACTGTTCACGAACATGTGACCAAGGCATATGGATGAGGGACTGCCTTAAGCTTTTTATACTGTCTGACTTGCATGTCAGAGGTGCACAGAGTGAGAGCAAGTGCATGGGCTAACTTCTTCAGTGGCAGTCCTGGGCTTAGCAGAGAGGCAAAAGAAAGGGTCAGGGAATGTGGCGTGGACCAAATCCGCTGCCAAGGAGCTCACATCACAGCTGATATCAATGCTACCATTGAAAGGCAATAGTATAATGGGGCCTCAGGAATACAAGAAAGTGAGAGAGCTGGAGTTTGGAGTTAAACCCAGATCACACTGCAGCGGGTGATGGTGGCAAGAGAGAAAGCACCACTGTACCCTCATGGATTCACAATTGCTGCTGAACAAGTTACTCCTAGGACTGCATATTTAGAAGCCAGTGTAAACCGGAGGATCTTCCAAAGTGGAAGAGCAGAGTCATGCCAGGAGGCACGTAGGGTAACTGGAGATGAACCCCCAACAACTAAAAATGGTGCTTTACTTTAAACTCAGCACGTTCCTGTGCTGAGCTTCACATATGCCCAGGAGAGGCAGCACGTTACTTCAATCCAGCTCACCTGATGTTGATAAAGATCAGGTGCTTTAGTGGGGGCTGAAGTGCCCAATCTTTACAGATGTTGTAGAGCCAGATTGAAGTAACGTGCTCCTTCTTCCAGTAAAGCATGTTCTTTAAAAAAAAATATCTGCACACAGCCATAGTGACTGAAATGCTCTCTTCATTTCAGCCAAGCCAGCACTTGCCACTCAGCCTTGCTACAGGCTATATTATAGGCACAGCACATGGCACACCAATTAGAAACATTTGCCTTCTTCCTGACCACTGGAGTCAAAGCACATCCCAGGACTGGGCAGCAACCTGCAGCCAGATTTCAAACTGACTCAGTGAGATCAGTCTCTAATGGGCAGAGTGAGTGGAAAGATTTGCTTTATTACCACTGTCAGATAGATTTACTTAGGCTTTTTGAGCTCTCCAAAAGGTTATGAGCACAGAACACAAGAAAATAATCTCCCATTGTAAAATGCTTTACCTTCAGACTGTTGTATGCTAGATCAGTATCACGGTCCAAATCCATTTCATTCTTCATTTCAATTACCTGGATGGATTAAAAGACAAACAGGTATTTCAAAATGGATTAAAGAAGCCTAATAAATAGGCTGGTTTTCCAAGGCAGACAATCTGACTTTGATTGCAGCTCTAGGTCACCTATAATATTTGTTGGCAGCCAGCATTATAGTGCCAAAGTCAGCCAGCTGCAGTAAAGAGTATATTGTCAACAGAGATTAGCTAAAGTTCAAAAGCCAAGCAGGACCATAATAGGGGGAAACGTACTAGGGGAAAAAAGTGCGACTTTTCATGTCCCCAATTGTATGCCATCTATTTAGGCTATAAGCCTCACAGGGTGAGAATCCTTCTTGTTTGTCTGATGCATCGATCATATTTATGGGTGCTAGATAAACAACAACACTATGCCTTTCAAATGGAAATGCTGGAATTTAAAGTTTGATACTGGAATTCACTCCCACTTCCTTCAGCATTTTCCTCACCAAAACTTTGGTGCTACGGAAAGAGATAAAACACCTTTCCTTAAATCCACTGTAGCACAAGTCTTGCTTGAAACAAAACAATTCTCATAGCTCAGAATGTTTTAGTCGCCCGTGACACCGTAACCTGCTGCAACAATTACAGTGTACTGCCCTTTCCCTGCACACCTCTGCCAAATGACACGGCACATGGGGTCACTAATAAACCAAGGGCCTGAAGCAAACCGATTTAATGGCCTTACTTTATATTGGAAAACACAAAGCAAATGGGATTTAATGTTTCCTTTCAACATTTGTCCGTTACTGTACAGCGGTTCTCAACTCAGTACTGTCCAAACTTTATTGGTAACCACTCTCTTTGCCTTTCCAGCATGAGGGAGAAGTACGTACTGAGTGGTAATTCACTCTTCTACAGTTAGCAAAGAACCAGAAGGCTTAAATTTATGAAGACAAGTGGTAATTAATTTGAAGCAATTTTCTCTCTCTCTCTCTCTCTCTCTCTCTGTCTCCCTTTCCTTCCCTCCTAGGAAAGCAGGAGTTGCTCATACAAAGGATAAAAGTTTGGGTGACCATAGTACGGTTAAGGGAATTTGGGACGGTAAGGGAATCTGGGATGGGGGGGCACTGCCACTGCACCCACATAGGCACATCCCCCACCGCCCCCCACCTCCCAGGAGCCTCAATGGCAGGGCAAGGACGGGTGGGACAGTGCAAAAGACCCGCGGCCAGGCTCCACCCCCCCACACACAGAGGCTGGACCTGGCTGGGAGTGGCCCCTCCCCCTTGCTGCCACATGCAAGGCCAAGCCCCGCCCCCCCAGCCTGCCCCATCCCACCTGATCACTACCCCGGGCAGGAGTGGTGCCCTGGCCAGCCTGCCCTCGCCCCCTGCCTCCAGTCGCTGCTCAGCAGGAGCCAGGCTGGGCACCGTGGGTGGCAGTAGCCTCTGCCTCCAGCAACTGCATCCAGGACTTTTGCTTCAATTTACACCAAGCTGCTGGGGTGCTGTGACAGCTTCTGAAATCCAGGACTGTCCCAGACAATCCTAGATGTACGGTCACCCTAATAAAAGTGCATGATTCAACTCTGTGCAAAGGCCAGAGATGTGTCATGGAGGGTCAAGTACAACCAATGGTGGCCAGTAGGAGTGTACGAAACAGGCTGAATTCGATTTGGATTCAGCCCAAATCAGGGACAGCAATTCGATTTGTTGATTTGGATCACTGTCCCCCAATTCGATTCAACTGAATCTGAAGATTCAATGCTGATTCGGACAGTCAGTGATTCGGCCACAGACACAGCTTTACACGTTTTTTCTACATACCTTGAGGTACCAGGCACGGCTCATGAATGCCGCGATGCTGGGGTGCATGGAGAGTCCCACAGGCACGACCCCTTGCATGCTTGGCGGCGAACCCAGAAGTGGATCATAAGTCCACTTCTGGGTCTGCCACCAAGCATGCGGGGGGGGGGGGGGGGGGGGGGGCTCTCCCCACAGCCCCCCAGCTCAGTGATTGGCTGCAGGAGGGACCCCAGGTATCCCCCCCCCAGACCCAGGAGGCACCAGTCACCAAGTCAGAGGGGTGCGGGGGCGGGGTCTCTTGCATGCTCCCCGGCAGACCCAGAAGTGGACCAGAAGTGCTTCTGGTCCACTTCCAGGTGTGCTGCCGAGCACGCTGGAGAGCCCTCCACGCACCCCAGCATCACAGCATTCATGAGCCGCCTGCTACCTAGACTAGGATGGAAAGACAGAGTTCCTAGTGGTAAACATCTAGAGGGCTCCCTTGGAGTTCATATGTATATGCAAAAGTGTTGTAAGTAGTAGGTGACAGTGGCAAAAATGCTACTTTTAACTCTCTCTTTTGCTGGGCAGTGAGGAACACATAAGCTTAACTCAAATCATAGCAGTTTCATCCTGAAAACTGATCTAGTGTCCTAGAGCAGCCCTTCCCTGCACGGGGGTAAAGTTTGAAGACACTAACCTTGGAAATATGATCAGAAATGGACAAAACCATGAATTATCCAGATGCAGGCCATTTTCATATGAACCTACTTAAAGTTTATAGATAGATCAATGGGAAAAGACATGAGTTTGGCTCATCTTCAGAAGAGACAGACTAGATATTCAGAAGAGTTAAAACTACCTTAGAGCAGTATTCTATGACACACTGGCCACATCTCTGCTTTTATAAGCTTTGTCTAAATTCACAAAGAGGGATTATTTCTTAGAACCAAATGGGTGGGTCCCAGCTGATAAACTACATGCAATTACAAGGTAGAGGATAATTTTATTGAAGCTAAAAACAAGATACAGCTGAAGAGAATTATCAATTATTGATGCCAATTTAGTTGACTATTACTGCATTTGTCAACTGGCACATGGATTTCCCACTTAAGAAAAATAAATGGAATAGATATGTAATGCATGTATTAAAAGTTGGTAAAATTAATTCTGAATTATGAAACTACAAATCAACCTTAACATCTTGGCATATCGGATAGAGCTGCTGTTACTGAATGGTGTGCATGGTAGCATGCAGTATTTATTCTACTTAGCTGCTCTCTGTACTGTTACAGGCATAATTTTTTCATGGCATGTGTCACTATAATTTTGAAAAGTCACCACCACCTATCAGAGTCAAGAGGACTCAGAGCTGGAGCAAGAAAAAACACTCAGGCTGCTATTAAAAATCAACACTGTCAACAGTTATGCTGCTGGTATTCATAACAGCAGAGCTCTTTCCTGTTCCAATTAGGACAAATGGCCGTCTCCCCTTAAGCAATCAGTGATCGGTATTTCTAACTTTTAAATAACAATTATGATAAGGCCCAAAACATGGGAAGAGGATTCATTCTGTAAAGCAGCTCATAAATTCTGCACAACGATGTGGGAGGAAAAAGGCTGACTGTGCCCTTGTTTTGCAGTTATTGCCTTACAACTGGTAAAGGCCTCCATGCTAAGAATTGGATACTGAGAGTGAAGGCTAGGGATTTCTCTAACAGCCTGTTCAGGACACAAGCCTGCGTTCTAAGGCTGTTATGTGCCTCCTCCCTTGCGAATGCTCCCTTTCATTCCTAAACAAAAAAAAAAGTCAGATACCTAAATCTGCATGCAAACAAATGTTCTGAACATTGAACACAAGAGAAATGAAGGGCATTTGGCACCTCTTAAAAATCAAGTCATTTTCTTCCAGTTTCAGATGCACTGAGGCACCTGGCCTTAGGCATCCACAATGGAAGTGCTGACCCATATGAACAACACCACACACAACATTTTAGCCTCCTGCGTGTAATAACCCTGCCACTACCAACAGACAGTGCTGTAAAGAAAAAAGTGCCTTCTGAAGTGCAGGCTGCCTTTTCACTCGCTGGTTTTGGATATCAAAACTGAATATACGGTTTAAATTTCCCACAGGGTTAGTAAACGGGATCAATGGTATCTTGGATTCATTACAGCACACGCAACAATCACTGCAGGGTCAATTTTCCCTGCGGTGGGATAAACCATTTATAAATTGATTTTACAGTTCATTGATTTCCATGCCATTGCTCATCTAGAAGAGGGTGGCAAATAGAATAAAGAAACAATTATTATTTTTTTATTTTAAATTCTGCAACACGGATGGACAACAGAGTGATGTATATATTTAGAGAGAATGAACTGTTTTGTCAGAACTTTACATTCAGAAAAGAAATTAATGGACCCCATGGTAGAAGCACTTACGGGTTCTAGGAGACCCGACGGCTCTCTGGGTATTTGTCCCTTTGAATATCTAAGTTACACCCCGATTATAGGAAACTAAGCAAAGAGCTTTTCTCCTTTTTGCTTATTTTGCCAGAGGCAGGACTGAAGTCCTTTGCAGGGAGTTTGATGAGATGACATTTAAAGCAACTCATGGATGTGGTAAAAATTATGCTTTTTTATTCTGATAATTCTCAATTTCTCCAAAACTAACTTTTTATGTCCTACCGTGGTATCTCAGGGAAATGCAAGTCCAAGGTGAGCCATGAGCTGGGTAGAGGAAGGTTGGTGCCTGACTGGTCTCAGCACCATGCTCTAGAGATGAAAGATGAGGAGGCTGCTAGTTCTTAAACTGGGGGAACAAGTTGAATTCCTGTCCCTGTGCCTCAGGTCCTGGACAGGCACTATGTCGACATCATTCCACTGGTCTAAGACCATAGCAGACAAATAACACAACCTGCTAAACTGGGGCAATTCACCCAAGCTGGTGCAGATTACTCCGATTCTTTCAGGGGTAATAACCCTACCTGGACAAATTATACCAGCATAGGTGGTGTCTGCCCACAGTAGTTTCCAGGGTAGTCTTTCCCTCAAGGAAAAGAAGCTATTCACTGGATCCATGCCAGCTAATGGTGAGGTACTGTAACAGCAGCCTATTCTCAGTTGTCCTAAACTGCCCATCTGTGGATATCATAATTTATACCAAGTTACAGAACTGGTACAACTTGCACAGGGGCATACAATGATCTGCCCATGCACTCACTCCTCATTTCTAAAGCCCTTCTTCACAAGGGCTTGGTGTCCACTAATATACTTATGACTGGAAAACACAGGTGTCACAGGCGAAGTGGCCATAAGTACCCATGATATCTATAAGATAGACAGGTGATCTAAATTCTTTGACTGATCTGAACCATTGACTTTTTCATCCTGTCAGAGTTAATTCAGGTTTTACCTGCCAAGATAGATTAACCAAGCACCGTGCCCTAGGGTGCATACCTCTGTTTGATGAGGTCTCAAACCACATACTAACAGTAGTAATATTTTATAAGAATGGGGCTTGCCCAGATGCTGTTGGATAAAACATCGATTTCTTCACCCTTGTACTCTCTACTAGGGGTGCACTGATAAAGATATTTTGGGCTGTACTGATGGCCAATTATTAAAGAGCCACATTGGCTGATACGGATCCGATTGCCAATATGCAGCCTGGCAGCTTGGAGAACAGTATCCAGCTGGTAAGTCTGTTGGGGGGAAGGGGCAGGGCAGGGAGGAAAGGGGCATGGGGGTGCAGATTGAGGCCCCCCGCAGTGAGGGAGAGAGAGGAGCAGGGGCTGGGACAGGGGTAGGCACTGCCTAGCCGAGGCAGGGTGGAGCACGGGACTGAGCTGCGAGAGGCTCGTCTGGGGGGCACTGGGAGGGGGGCAGCTCCTGCTGCTGTGTGCACCCCTGGGGGAGACATGGGGGACACGTGCTCCCCAGATCTGTGTGCAGGGTGATGGTGGGCTGCTGCTGTGGGCTGGGCTCTTCCTAGCAGGGGGGTTAGGCTGGGGTTGCGTTCAGGGTGGGTGGTGCTGGGAGGGGGGGGCTATGGAGTGGGCTACAACCACCCCAAAATTCACTGTAGTCCCCCCCTCCCCCTCGAGGAACCACCCTTCACCTCCCTGTGCCCCCTGGACAAACTGCCCACAGGTCCATCCTGTACCCCTCCCCAGCTGGGCAGTGCCTGCCCCTGCCCCACTCCTTCCCTCACTGCAGGGGCCTCGATCTGCACCCCCCACCCCCAACAGACTTACCAGCCAGATGCTGGCTGACTTACCAGCTGGATGCTGGTGTGCACGTGGCATTTACCAGTGACATTATTGGCCACATCAGCCAAAAACAGCTGACTGCTGATAATGTCAATTTTCCTTTTACTGGTGCCGATACGGTATGGACCAATGTATCAGTGTACCTCTACTCTCTACAGGTGCAGAATGCAGCCTGCATAAATACTACATTCCACCATGGAGATGGCTACCTAGCTTCAAGCCCAGAAGTCTACAATAAGGGTTGGTACAGCAGTAGTGCTTTCTGAGTGTATACTTTATCATGCCCTTCAGGATCTTGGACTGTGAAAGGCCAGAACGTCAAATATTGTTAGAGAATCATGCAAGTCAGGGGTGAAAAAGTTGCTCTGGGTCACCCAGTAGTTTCCCATAACTACACATCATCAGTATGGCAATTTTTAAAAATTCAAGTGCTTCTGCTGAGTTTGTCATAACTAGCTCATCATACAACACCATTGTGCTATGATCATCTTTAACTGCCAAAGAGATTTTTCTCTGATTTCCAGGATGAATTTGCCCTTTTTTAACTTGATCCCCATACTCCCAAATCTTAATTCTCATACGGTGTGCCCTAAGGCACTCAAAGAAAGCCAATTATAGATGTGACATTAATATTAACAGAAGGGCCTCTTTTACCTGGGAGCTTTTGTTTTCTTTCTCTTTCTCTCTCTTCTCCAGCTGGGCTTGCAACTTCTTTCTCTCCTGTTCAAGCTCCCTCACTCGCTTTTGTAGTTTCAGGAAGACAGTCATGTCCATGGCTGCTTTCTCAATACCAACCTCCTATGAAAGGGGAAAGAGGAAAGGAAAGAAATGAAAAATTGTAGCAGTCCAAAGGCTTTGCCAAATATTCCACTCCTAGTTGAAATGTGTGGGATGTGTGCCATTATATGTTTGCATCCCCCCCAAACACTTGCTTAATGTGACAGTTTTTAAAAGTTTACATACCTGTCAAAAATCAATATTAACATTTGTGTTGCACATTATATTAAATTCCAGTGACACACAGGTTATAAAGGAACACTAAGTGGCTAATAGTGTTAATTACTCAAATCATCCTATAAATATTCCTATACATAGCCAGCAGATCAACAGACTTCTTATAGCCATAGATAACAGCCATTTATGACACCTTTTACAGAGTTACCTAAAACCATCTATACGTTATACTAATGTCTGTAACAGACTTAGGGCATCCGTTATTAATTTATTTATTAGTCTTTGATAAGTTATACCTAGACTTTTAATTCTAAAATTCAACCAATACTGATTTTCATATTGCCCAAAGACACCAATCCATTGCAATCAGATAGCAGATTTCTCAGAACTCCTTATACACGTTAGAGAAGCCTCATAACGTCCAGGTGAGAAAGTCCACAGAAATGGAAGCTGGGGCAGAGAAGACTTCTTCAGGGTCACAGACCAACTCTGTAACAGGCTGCAGCCTCTCAGGAATGTGCTCTACCTTTGTAGCTCCTGTATTTTAGACTCCATCTTAAATCTGAAGTATTTATATTACTGGCCTCTGCCTCTGGTAGCAAACATAAGCCAAAATATACTCTCCCCTTCCCCAAGTACATTAGACAATAAGCTAATTTCCTACAGTTGACTTCAGAGCATACATTGGCTGGAAAAGTATGTGTAAAACTAACTGGAATAAAGATGTAATTTAGGAGGTCTGTAACGTATTTTGGGTATCCCTCCGGATGAAAGTTGCTGCATAAACATAGCATAACCAGCAGAATAATTAATAGAGGACCATAACAATAGCTAATGGTTGGTGTTTATATCCATAAATACTTGCTAGGATGTATGTGCTGGAGCAGTGCCCACTGCAGGCCTGCAGCCTCGTAACGTCTCTTTCATACAATTACGATTCTGTAGCACGAGTGCAATTCTCACTAGTCACGTTTCCTAGGCCATTCCACTCCCCTGCTTTTCCATTAATGTGATCCCAAAACTTAAATTATTCCTTCCTGGGTACTCAGGAACATACAGAGCCCCCTAGCTCATCTGACTTACAGTACCTCCACTTGTTGTATTGCATCCTCTGTGTCTCCTATCTCAGATGTAGAGAATGACGGGTAGTTGGAGTCAGACTCGAGACTGCTCTGATTAGAGGGGTTTCTTCTGTGCCCTGGGGTTTGCTGTTGAAACAGAGATCATGTGAGTGAATCAATACCACCGCAAAGACACTGTAGTCAAGATAGGCAAACTGTTTGAGTTGGGGACCTTGTCTGTTAGGTATTCTGGAAATTATCAGGTACACGTGTGATACTTTATACCTAGTACACTCAAGGCATTTTTTGTTACGATAATATTTATTTATGTTCATATTATAGTAAAATAAAACCAACAAAAATAAACTAAGCCAATAAGTAAAATACAATAAGAAAGCAATACTAAAGTATTGCAGCATCCAGAGTATTTAATGAGCCAAAGTACTGTGCTCAGGATTGTACAGGACACACAGGAGATTGGCTCTTCTCAAAATGCTCCACAAAACAATGCAGACATGTAGTGCTGAAAACAAGGATTCCTCATGAAGCAGTGTGTTGTAAAAGTAAATATTATGTTTTTAATATTAAAGTTTACTTTTCTAAGAGGGTTTACTTTTTGTCTTCTTTGACACTACTGCTTGTGCTGACATTACCAGAGGGCAATGTTGAGTCAAAACACAAAATTAAAGATGCCCCCACAAACCTCTTGCATTTATCCAACATTTTTAAAAGCATTTCTAAACACCAGATGCCTGGGAAATTTGACCAGGAAAATCTGAATTTTGAGCTTAATTCTTTTTGCAGCTCCCCCTGGGTTTTCTTTCAAATGTTTGGCCCCCAAACCAGTTGGCAGCGACCTTTAATTATTCATATTTAATTTTCAATGAAGCTATTACTAAAAATTCAGCAGAGCCAGTCAGATCTAACACTCACATTTTTATATTTATGAAACCAAAATGGTTTTCATTGAACTGAATGTCATGATGTGCCCATGTCACTGAATTGGAGAAAATGGAAACAATTTCTGCTAAGATTTGCTTATTATTTCAAGATAAATCTAAAAACACTTAAAGTAACTATAGAAAGTTACACATTCCCTGAAAGTTTCCCCACACGAATTTCAATGCAGAATCATCAACACAAACCAACTGGGTAATAATGCCACTGTCACCAAGTGTTTTGTGGGATGAACTGTACCACATTATCATGACTAGAAGATGGGAGCACAGAGATAGTTTAAAAAGGCTCTTCCATTACCTTTATAATAGTCATCTCATCCCTCAAATTGTCATATCTCTGCTCCAGCCTCGAAAATTCCTTCACAAGGTTTTGATAACGAGATCTTTCCTCTTCTAGCTCCTTCTTCAACAGATTTTCCTCAACAGTGTTGCGTGCAAATTCATCTTTAAAAGATATATTCATAATGGAAAATCATGGTTCAATAAGTATTGCCTGTAGGTAGCTGCAAAAGCATTGATGGGCAAATGCACATCTGTTAAGT
Organism: Alligator sinensis; assembly: GCF_000455745.1. Lineage (NCBI taxonomy): Eukaryota > Metazoa > Chordata > Crocodylia > Alligatoridae > Alligator > Alligator sinensis. Next base: position 23,989 of record NW_005842609.1, read on the forward strand.
GACTTCGCATAGCAACCCAAGCTAATGCCAAATGACTATATTGCAACTGGTTTGTGACAATTTCCTATGAGATGGCTATTTGGAGCAGCTCTCCTGCTTTTAGGAGAAAAGGCCTCTGCTACCATTTGAAATACAGAAGATTCTCCCTTACCTACTAGTAATAAGCAGGGATCTGGGTTTTCCATTTCCCATGGAAAAGCAGAGTGAAACACAGACTTCCCTCCTTACTAGAGTACAATGCAGATTTCTCACTTTAGCAGAGAAACCCACGGATGTTACAGTTTCACAGAGACCTCTGTGGGCTGGCAGATTTCCAGCCTGCAAGGGGCTGGGGGGAGTGGGAAGAGGGTGGTCTGGCAGCCTGGAGAGAAGCTCCCACAGGTAAGTTGCAGGGGGATTGAGGCCCCCATAGGGAGGGAGTTGGGTAGGGCTGGGGCTACTGCCTAGACAGGCGGTGTGTGGGGCTTGGGGCCGCAATGCATAGCTGCAGGGCCCCGGCGCTTCCCACCACTGCTCATGCTCCGGCGGGGGGGTGGCAGGGGAGCCACATGCCCCCCCAGATCTGTATGCGGGGCGGGGGCAGGCTGCTCACTGCAGGCTTGGGCTCCCATCCTAATGCCCTCCTCTGGTGCCTCTGCAGCCCAGCAGGTGCAACCCAGTACTGCAGGGCACAGTGAGGCTGCACAGGAAAGTTGCCTGCTGTTGCGAGCTCCGCACTGCCCTGATGATGCGTCCCCTTACTGCCTTGCCTTAATAGCACGTGTAGCTGTATCCTAGGAGTCTGAATAAGCAGACAGATTGCCAATACCGCTGAATATTTAGCAACTCACATCTATTTCTTCCAATGGAAACTGCTGGGATCCCAACACCAGAAAAAAAAGCAAGTCTCTTTTGGAGTACTTAAATATGAACCTTAACACGTGGTTTTCAAAACATGGGTGTGTAAGTCCTGGGACAGCTGGCAATCAGCCGCATGGGCAGCAGCCTACGGGGAGGCTTCCACAGAGTCTGTATTATGCCTACTTCTAGCTAGAGCTTTTCAAGAGCTCCAAAGACACCAAAGCTAAAACCAACAAATATTTCACAAGTCTGCTCTGTGTCCTTGTGTTTTCAACCTATTATATGGAGGGGCACTTCCGAAATGCAACAAGTCAATTAGACCCACAACCACAGGGGGCAGATTACGCAATTCCTATATAAAGAAAACCCTGTATCAGAATAAAAGCTGAAGAGAGTCAGATAAAAGGCAGAAGGCATCCACGAGGGAGTACAGGCCTTTCACAGTCCAGGTACTCCCCTGACTTTTCTCTGTAGGTCTCTCATCAAGGCCTCTGCACTAGAAGTCATTCCCTCGCTCCTGACACAGCAAGAAAAAGTCCCTCATCATGGTTCAAATACAAGAGTGTTTGAACATCTGTTTCTAGTACCTTGTTCTACCTGTCGGCATTAGAGAGCTGTCCCCTGCTCCCCACCCTCTCCCCCCTTCACCCCTGCAATGCAACTGAATGGAAAATCCTTCGGGTACGATATTCCCTGCTTAATCCCTCACGGATTAAATCAGGTTCCTGTCTTGTTATCCTGCAGTAGGAAAGAAAGAACAGAACAACAAATACTGGCAAGGGGGAAGAAGGGGTAGTACGCTGAAAAATTAGCACATATCAGGATAGGAGCCATTCCTGAGGCACAGAGGAGAAACAAGTCGTAGGAAGCATGGTTAAACCCCTGGGTTACTGAAACGGTTATGAATCCATAAGCCCTTTTTTCTTACCTTCAGATTGACACAGGACTCTGTTGTTAAGCTCCTCTTTTTCCTGTTTCAAAAGAGCATTCTCCTCTTCTAGGTCTGATACACGCTAGGAAAGGAACAAGGTAAAGCATTACATCCTGTAACGCAGGCCACCTCCCGGTCAACCTCCCTCCGGGGGGATTACGTTTCACCTGGCTGGAGCTCCCCCCCATCCTAAATGAAACCAGTTTCTCTCGCTGGGCTCTGGAAGCAACTCAAACCCAGAAGCATGAATCGAAAGAGGGATTCAACCGCAACTGAAGTATGTTTTTCTCCTCCAAGTAAACTGTCCCAAAAAACCAGACATGGGAATTAACTAGTTAATTAGCCATTTCTTTAACTTCTTAACTAGTAACTTTTAACTTTAACTAGTTAAATTTTTCAGCTGTCAACTTTTAACTTTAACTAGTTAAATAAAGGGTTAACTAACTTTTTTAACGTATAAGTTAAAAAAAAAAAAAAAAGAAAAAAGAAATCTGCCTGCTGCAGAGTTTCCCCCCCCCCCCCCAGCCACTCTCTAGGACTTACATGGAACAATATTTCTTTATTGAAACGCTAGGACTTCTTGTTTGAGAGAGAGAAAGTAGCGTGCCTTCCTGTGAGAGATGGTCTCTTAAGAACTACAAGTCCCAGAGCTCCTTAGTTCATGCTGGCATTTTCTGTGCATTTGCAGAAGTGAAGAGGGCAGCCAGTTGGCTGCAGGAGAGGGAACAAGCACAAGCAAGCAGAGACACTGATCCCAGTAAGAGTGGGAGCAAGTAGTGAGGGTAAAGCAGATAATGACTTTTTAAAATTTTAATGAAGATCAGAACCAGCAGCCCAGAGCCCAAGTTGAGCATTACTTCTCATCTGTGACAAACGTATCTGAGATGTCACCTACTATGAAAAAACTATTCATCCGGTATAACACAAGCATTCCCTCATCTGCCCATGTAGAGCAATTGTTCAGTAGTGGGGGCTTAGTTTTGCAGACAGAGGAGGAAAATCGTCAGATGTAAATTTTGAAATGCAGCTTTTGGTGAAGTTCAATAAGCAGGTTTAAACAGTTTCTGCTATGCAACTGAACCTTCTTTTTCTCATTTAAACGGATTTTCTCATTTCAGTCTAATTTTGATTTTCACACACTTTCATTATTTCTAATTCAGATGCATTTCATACCCTTTTGTTACCTTTTGACCAATAAAAATTGTAGCTACAGAGGTTTTCTGTGGAAACAGCTTTCATTTGTCACCTGGCTATGAATATCTCCTTTCTGTTATTCTGGTGTACCTATATGATGCATTGACTTTTACAAAGTAAAATTAGTACTTCACATGGAGAGGGTGAGAAGGATCTAACATTACATAGGTATTGGTAAATTGTTATTCTGAAAACTGTATGACAAGTATAACTTTGTTTTCAGGTAAAGCAGAGTGAGTGCCTAGTAAATTAGTGCGCTTCTGTGGGCTTATGAAAAAAACCCATTCATTGCTTTTGAAAATGAAAAACGATGCTAAGAGGCAATTCACCATGTTTCACGCATTTCTCGAATTAACTTAACTTTTAACTAGTTACTCTCTTTTTAACTTACCATTTAACTAGTTGCAAGTGGAAATATTTAACTTTTAACTTAAATTTTAAAGGCTGCTAACTTTTAACTTTAACTAGTTACATTTTTCATAAACTTTTCCCATGACTGCAAAAAACTAAAGTTGACAAAAATAGAGCTGTTTCACTGAATGCAAACACAACACAAGCTGTTCACTGGGATCCACTAGATAAGGCTGTCCAAATACAGAAAAGTCCATTTTCATATTTAAAAAGAACTACACATTTGCCTTAAAAACACTGCTGCTAATTTTGCTACAGAATACTAAAATATTCTGTAGTAGTCTCGTCCACAGTGTCACCTTCCTATAGAGGAAGCAAAGCTCTTGGCCAGATGCATGGTATTGTCCATGTACTTTTACAATGATGGAACTTTGTCCAGAAAATAAGAGAACAGGATGACATGAGGATGGGAGGGTGGACAGGGGGTGGACCAAGTATAAATGTTGCCACTAAGAAAGGATTACAAAAGGAAAAAAGCCAGAAGGGAAGAACAGAGGAGACAACAGCAACATCATTCTGAGCATTCAAAAAAAGAATCTGCAATACGTAAACCACAATGATGGCGAGGGCTGGACATCAACTGTCCATGGAGGCATGTTTCCAGCCACAAGAGGATCTCAACATGCTTCCCAGTTAATAAAGGAGTTTAGAGACACAGTAAAGAGATAGACAAAGCGTTTGAGCCATGTGGAAGGACTGTTAGGGAGATCCTTTAAATTTTCCAAGCAATGCATCTATTGTGGCAGTCTTGCTGTGCTCATCACCAGAGTATCCAAGTGCTTTACAAGCTAAATACTAAATATGTCAACCTGGCTGTAACTCTGAAATGGTATGTTTGCTATACAGGTACTCCTCACTTAACGACCTACCTGTTTAACGACCCACGAGAACTTTGGTCGTGGAAACGGCAGCGCGGCGTCTCAAGCCAAGGCACGCAGTATCAAGGGGTGGCTCCTCGCTTATCGACCAATTCGCTTAACGACCTAGTCGCAGGAACGGAACTCGGTCGTTAAGTGAGGAGTGCCTGTATGCCCTTTTTGCATCTCGTATTATGATTATAAAACTTTGGAGTGAGGACTCTGCACTTTTTACAGCATGCAGCCCAACAAGACAGGACTCTCCACACTACTTTAATATAAATAGATGATAACACATTTTAAGTATTAATAATCGTCACTAACAGTCATGACTGACAGTTAATGGTCACACTGCCTGAATACTAAAAACCAGTGCTAAACATAGTAGTCATAAGAGATGCTATGTAAAAGCATGAAGCAGAGTAAAACTGAATGTCACGTAGGATGACACTGCTCCTACAGTGAAGCTGGCAGCCACTCAGTAAATTCACTCAGCCTTGCTCACTAATGTATATGCCAACATTAGTTTAGACAAGTCAAAACAGAAAGTCGTTGTACATAAATGTGTGACATACTGCTCCATTTAAGCAGAAAATTCTGCTGCTGCTACCAGGGATGAAAGCACAATTAAATGCGCAGCATCCTGACGTGATGTTACTCTTGAGGTTTATGAAGTTGCATCACATAATACAACAGCCAAAATTTAGAAATGTCTTGCAGGGAACAATACATGGATCTCAAAGCATCTGGAAAAAAACAACTCCGTGCTATGAAGGGTTTTTCACTAAGCAAGAAAGCATAACACAGCCTAACTGTAACTAAAATACAGTCATCTAATTTAAGAGTGTTCATGCTGCTCTACTTAGTCTTCTGGGCAGGTAGAATAAACCAAGGTATTTTAGCAAAAAATTCACATGGCAAAAACAATGGCTAGTGGAGGTGAAAATAGAGAAGATTCAAAATGTACTCAGAAAATCACTTCTGCTCTTTTACAATCATTTAGCTATAAAACTATAACTGAACGAGTCATCCCCATGGAGCAATCAGCTATACCTTTGTGTGAATTATGTTTACATTGCGAATACCGCTGCGGACTAGACAGAAGTGGAGTAAAGAAAACTTACTCTCTGCACCCTGCAGAACTACAGGCAACTTGGGAAAATGTGTTTATATTGCATCAGCAAGGTAAATCTAGAGCATGTGTGTATGTATGTGTGTGCGTGAATATTCCCCAAATGCTATAATACAATGTGCTCTTTATATAGCAATCTCTCATAATCTGGAAAAGGAAGAGAGGACTGAGGAGCCTGAGGCTGAGAAATCTCTTACTTTTGTTTGAAGGGAAGAAAAAGTATGGCATAGAGATGAGCTGGCACAATAAATGGCTCCTTGCTAAAGGCATATCCTTTATCCTCTATAAACCCCAGGCCCAAATGAAAGCTTTTTATTCTCTCAAAGCTAATGGGTTTTGTTTATTGGTTTCTTGTTTCCGTATGAAAGAGAGAGAAAAACTAGAACTTCACATTCACATTTCAGAGAATCCTAATGAGAACAGAAATGGCCCATTTAATGCGGGAACAGAGAAATGGAGCCAGTTACATTGCAGCAATGCTTCAAAATTCCTCTATGGTTTGAGATTTCTATCTATAGCTGAGCTTTCCTTGGGAGAAAGCGAGGCCCAGATTTCAAAAAGAGCTCGGCACCCACTTTGGTGCTTAAATGAAGTGTCTGGAGTTTCTGAAAGTGCTCAGCACCAAGCAGCTCTCCTTGAGATCTAAATATTTGCAGGTTAGGTGTTGAAGGCCAAGCATTTTTTAGATCAAGTCCTTACTTGGTTGTCTAAAATGACACTTCAACACTATCTGGCTTCAGTTGTGGGTACTAGGCACTTTGGAAAGTCTGGCTCTAAGGCTGGGGGGAGTAACCAGTTAGGATGTTCTAAAAACTCCAGCTAGGTAGCTCGCAGAACAGGTAGGTTATTTGCTAAAATCCATTCAGAATAGTTCATCAGACCCACACTGCACTCTCCTGCTAGAGTCTGAAAATTAAGTCAGTCAGATGAACTATGTTGATTGAAGGAAGACAAACTAAGAGAAAAAGTGAAAGAACAAACCTGAGCATATAGACAGACAAGGTTCTTTGGGCAGATGTGGTATCTTTTATTAGACCACAATATAGTTGGAAAAATTGTTCTCTGAAAGCTTGTGGGCACAAATATCATTTTTTAGGCATCTAGAGTCTGCTAGTGAACTGCATGCTCTCCTGGGTAGAATAGAAGCCAAAATGCAGGTCTGTGAAGATGCAAATGCATAGCAGTGAGGATCAGAGGGAATGGGAGACAATAGGTGGGAGACAGGTGCAGGAGAAGGGGAAATGCTGAACTGGAGATAGAAGAACATAGTTGGTAAAATGCAGACAGGTTACCTGGGGTTATCAGATGGCAGGCAGGTTATAATGTGCCATAAATAATGTCTGTAGTCCATCATTTTTGGTATACAGTAGGTTTAGGAAGTGAAGCTCTACCTGAGGGTAGATTCTTTACTGACAACATTGCAATTAAAATGGATTTGTGGCAGCTGCAGACATGTTCAAGTCCAAAAAGTTAAATGGAAACAGTCAATTTAAATTCAACTGGTAAAAAATGCCTGCTAAAATCTATAGAGAGTGCATTCCTACCATGCTCACCATGGTGACACCAAACGGAGCCAGGGCGCCCATTGCTAAATCAGCAGTGGGGAAATTCTCAATAACTCTCCTCGCCAGAGCCTCCTATGGTGACCAGATGGCATGCACTTCCCGCTTGATGCTGAGCTCGAAGAAACTGGATCTGCAGACCACTGAGGATGTCTGCCTAACGATTAACAGCTATCAAAGCCCTACTACACTAACCACAACAGTTCATTTCTGCATAGCACTTTCCTCCCCTGGATCACAAAGCACTTCAAAAGACACAAGCCGTGTTTCAAAACACTTCTTGCACGTTAGACGATTACAGGGGCAGGTGAAAAATCTGTCAAAATTTGTCAAAGTTGATTTTAAATTTGAAGAAAAATGTTCATTTTGTTGTTAGCACACTTGACATAAAAACTGACCAAGACGTTTTGCAGGTTTTGGACATTTGTTTTACCTTTTGACAGCTTTCCACTGACAGTTTTCATGTGGTATTTAGTAACATACTTATAGCTATCTAAACTTTCTTATTTCACAAAACTCCAGCTGTACTTCTTTCTGCAGCAATGCCGATAATCAAATCACTGGAATCATGCTTGTGTTTTACTGTAAACTCCTCAGGGTGGACAATCTTCAACAGAAAAGCTCCAGACCTAGGAGAGCTCCCTACTTGCCCTTTGACAGCAAACTGGAGTTTGCTACTGAAAGCTAATTTTTGACCTGAGAAGGTGGTGATGGAGAGAGCATGGCACACCATTTAGTGTAGGAGGCCATGAGAGCTGTTCTTTGAAACTGGGTCATTTGTTGCCCTAAAGTATCGAATATTTCTCCTGCCATCATTATTTACATAGCAAGGTAAAGCCATAGGCAGGCAAGGTTCTTTGGGTAAATCTGGTATCTTTTACAAGACCAACTCAAGTAGTTGGAACTAGTTGAGTTGGTCTAATAAAAGATACCAGATTTACCCAAAGAACCTTGCCTGCCTATGTCCTTAGACCAACATGGCTACAACCTACACCAAGGTAAAGCCATGACTTTTTGCCACTCAAGTGCCATTTCTCACCATCCTTATCTTCTAAATTCTCCTAAAAGAATTGCAAAGAAAAGAGAAAAGTGATTTTTCCCTCAGTTGTATCACTTCCATGAAAGTGTCCTGTGACTGAGGACTTGTCCTGCCATGAATCAATGAAGTCACCTTTGGCAAGCATTTAAAATTAAATGTGGTTGTTTAGCAAGCAAATGCAGAGGCATAACAACAGGGCAGCTCCATACCCTGGGCAGAGGTAGCGTATGGGGTAAGACGGCCAGCTGTGGCTGCTGTTTTTGCACACACACAGTCACTCCATCAGTTCTGCTACTGAGCAAATGAATCGATTAATTCCTTTCACACATGTCCAGTACATAAAACAGCCACAGAGGAACAGACAAAATAGTAACTACTGCTACTGGCATTGCTTCGACAAATAAGGCAGATATAATAAATCAAGCGTGTACATACATACTAACTATCCTTTGGAAAGATACACAGAAAGATTTAGTGGGTTTAATTGCAAAGCTTTGTCTGTGTACTTAAATAATTCCAGTATTTGGCTCTCACAGCAAATCATCAAAACTCCATCTCTGTTACAACTCCAACCTTGAAGACAATTAGGTGATTCAGGAGTAATGGCATGTAAAGAGAGCAAGCCTTCCAGCTCCAGCTGAAATCAATGGTGCACAGCCAACAGCAGCTAGACATGACCAAAAGCTGTTAGCATTTAACAGCTGCCTTATTGCTCATGCTCATAGGAAAGAGCAGACCGTCTCAATGAACGCCCAGAGTGAACAAATCTTCATTTCCAATGGTGGTCTCAACTAGAAGGATCAATAGCAACCTTTCAAATAGTTTCATAGATTTCATAGACATTCGAGCTGGAAGGGACCCTGGAGGATCGAGTCCAGCCCCCTGCCCCGTGGACAGGAAGTAAGCAGGGATCACAGGATCCCAGCAAGATAAGCATCCAAATGTGTCTTGCGCCTCTGGCGGCAGTCTATTCCAAACCTTGGGGGCTCGAACAGTAAAGAAGTTCTTCCTTATGTCCAGCCTGAATCGGTCACGGCGGAGTTTGTGACCATTCAACCTTGTCATCCCTTGGGGTGCTCTGGTGAACAAACATTCCCCCAGATGCTGGTGGTCACCCCTGATAAACTTATAGGTGGCCATCAGATCAACCCTGAGCCTGCGCTTTTCCAGGTTGAATAGCCCTGTGACTCTCAGCCTCTCACCATAAGGTCTGTTTTCCTGACCTCTGTTTGTGCACATGGCTCTCCTCTGCACTCTCTCAAGCTTCTCCACATCCTTTTTGAATTGTGGAGCTCAAAACTGGACACAGTACTCCAGCTGCGGCCTCACCAAGGCCGAGTACAAAGGGAGAATGACGTCCCGAGATTTGCTGGAGAGGCATCTATGGATGCAAGCCAGGGTTTTGCTCTCTTTACTAGCCACAGCATCACACTGTAGGCTCATGTTCATCTTGTGGTCAATCATGACCCCCAAGTCCCTTTCATCTGTAGTGCTAACCAGCGTAGCACTGCCAAGCCTATAAGCATGCTGCAGGTTTTTCCTCCCAAGGTGGAGAACCTTGCATTTTTCGGTGTTGAACACCATCAGGTTCTCATCCGCCCATTTCCTGAGCCTGTCAAGATCTGCCTGGATCACCCTCCTGTCCTCAGGTGTGGATGCTTTACCCCAGAGTTTACTGTCGTTGACAAACTTGGCCAGTTCGCTTCTGACACCAATGTCCACATCACTGATGAAGATGTTAACCAGTATAGGCCCAAGGACAGAGCCTTGAGGGCCCCCACCGGTGACTGCGCATCACAACGATTGGCTTCCATCAACCACCGCCCTCTGGGTCCTACCGCAGAGCCAATTCCCCAGCCAGCGGATTGTGGTGAGGTCTGGCTAACTGTGGCCTCGTTTTGCCAAGAGGTGATCATGGGATACCAGATCAGAGGCTTTTAAGTCAAGATATACAACATCAATCTCTTCCCCCTTGTCCAGGTGATAGGTCACCTGGTCGTAAAAGGAAATGAGATTGGCGAAGCAAGACCTACACGCAGCAAACCCATGCTGGGTATGTGGCAGAAGGCCAACTCTGTTTCTCCCCATAAACTCTGCTCTGTGACAATTTGGTTAGGATGGGCCCAGCAGAGGATACACACCTTACCCTATCTCTTACCTGAGCTGGATACATTCCTGAGGGAGAGGGGAAACCTGCTCCCTCTGCCTACGTGACTGGCATCACATACCTGGGTGAGGGGCTTGCTCCCTGGGGAGCTAGGAACTGCCAGTCTGCCCAGCAACTAGTGACTCATTTCAAATTGGTTGGCTGACAGCCAACAGGTGCTGGCCTCCATTGGACCAGGTAAATGAGTTCACAAGGGCTATATAAGCTAAGGACTGCCCAGGAGGAGGGGGCAGCAGCCATGAGGAAGACTCAGAGAGAGAGACTTGTGGGTGAGCTACCTGAGATCTAACTAGATACATAGCTTGCAGCAACTCAGATATGTGATCAAAGGCTACCCAGCCATGGGAGTTTGCTGTATGGGATTTCTCTGATATTGCACTACCCTGTACCCTATTCCAATCCTATCCCTTGTAACCAATAAAGTTCTCCTTTATACCTAACGTGGGAGACTTATTGGGAGTGGGTCTAGATTATGCTTTGGGGTCCTCTTGGTTTGGCTGACTAAGGGAGACCACTACTTGTGCTTCTGACTGAGGGAAGCACCTCAAGTTCTTGAAGTGAATCAAGTACCCTTGAGGGCTAATAGGCCTGTGTTTCCCAGTGTGCAGAGCCAGAATCAAGTCCAGCCCTGGGTGGTGGCAGTGTTACCCCCAGGCTAGCGGGTGTGCTCCAGGAAGGGGGTCAGCCAGACGTGAGGCGCCCCCAGGGAGGCACTCGGAGCCTGGAAGGTGGTCGGGCACAGTGAGGTGGGTGACTCAATGCAGGAGCACCCCCTACTGGCCCGCCACAGGGTCTCCCTCAGGATATTGCCGTCAGCTAGTCTGTTAAGGATGGCCCCTTTGATAATCTTTTCTAAGACCTTCCCCAGGACAGAGGTCAGGCTGATGGGCCTGTAGTTTGCCGGATCTACTTTCCTCCCTAGTTTGAGCTCTCTAGTGGTGCTTACTGTGTTTCATGCTTTAGAAAACACCATGAATCAGTTAGTGCAGCAGTATGGATTTAATTAGGCCTAACAAGCACAGGTGGATCCAGGATTTGGTAAAGGGGTGTGTGTGGGAGCAGTGACCAGGTGGCTGCACCCACCCTCCTCCCCTCGCCGGGGTGGGCAGAACATCCCGCAGGAGCTGGGGACTTGATTTTAGTCCTCAAATCAGGTAAGACTCTGTCTATGCCCCCCCCACTGCTTTTGCCATCCCCTCCCTTGCCCTCCATGCTCAGTTGTAGCCCCCTCCCCTCTCTACCCATTCACTCCCTCCCTTGCTGCCCAAGGGGTGGGGGAGCTCCAGTCACCCCTGCCCTGCTGCAGCTGGGCTCTGCTGGTAACAGCAACAGTGGTGGTGGTGACAGCAGCAGGGGGTTCCTCATCCCTCAGTCTGTTCTCAAGTGTGCAAGGAACCTGGGGCGGGGGGGAAAAAAAAAAAAAAAAAAATCGGGCAGGAAGGAAGAACCCATCCACTGTTGCTGCTGCCACTGTCCCTGGCAGAGCCTGGTCCTGTGTAGCCTGGATGGCAGAAGTGGCTCTCCTCCACCCCAGGGCAGCTGGCTGCAGTGGCAGCAGCAGGAGGGGATCTGCTACTGAGCAAGGAGAAGGGAGGGAAAATTCTTAATGATCTGGGGACTTATCCCATACTGTGGGAGCAGCAGCCAGGTCTGAAAGGTGGGGAGGAGGTAACCATGGGAGGAAGGGAATACAACTGTGCCACTCACCCCCCTCTGAATATGCCCCTGCTTACAAGATGTGTGAAGAGATGCTAAACAAGGATGTGTGTCATCCAGCTGTGGTTTCTTCAGAAAGATTATTATATAAAGCCGGAGAAGATGGAACATGCTCCTAATAGCATATGAAGAAGTCAGGATTAAGCTATACAAGGAGGGAAGTTTCAACTGCCATGTGCCCACCTGTTACACTGTGGAGGATTTGATTATATCTGGCATCTTTCACAAAACACCATATTTAGTGAAAGAGTTTAGGGATAAGAGTTATACCCCAGTTCGTAACTCTTATGTTCCATGAAAAAAATTTCACCATGCAGTTCTTAACCAAATTATCCAACTCTAAGAATGGTTCTCCAAAAGAGCTCTAACTTACACCATGCCTACACTGCACGCAGACAGCACAGGAGAAACCCAACAGATACCTTCTTGAGAAGATCCTTCTCCTTAACATAAGCATCCTCTATAATTTTCCTTTCACTATGGGCTTTCTTGAGTTCCAGCTGGAGGCTCTCAATCTCTTCTTGCAAATCAACAAGCTGGTTGCCATCCCCCTGGTTCTGCTGGTATCGCTCCAGTTCCTTCTTCAGCTTCTTCATCTCGGTGGAGTGGGCAGAGGTAAGTGCTGAGAGTTGCTCGTTCAGCAGCTTGTACTCTTTGTTCTGCAAGCCATGACCCCCAGAAAAAAGACAAAAGGAAAGCATAACATTAGAAGAATCAGTGCACGTGCTGCAAAAGGAAAAAAAAACCCTTCATGTGGTAGAGAAACTACACTTTAAATGACAAACACTTCAGTGTGAATATAAGGGTCCCATTCCTACTCAAATGACATCATTTTAAATTGGCTTTAGGCTTCACAGAAATATTAGTATGGGATGTTTCCTAACAATTCTACAAACATTTATGAACTTTGCTGAACTAGAAATAAATGCAAACATTTGTCACTTTGTGTAACAGAGACAGTGAAGTACATTTATCCAATAGCTTCAAAACTAGCAGCGCTGCTTAATGCAATTGGATTGCAGTATTGTCCTTTGCAGTACAGCCTTTTATTCTCAGCCCTTATGCTCGCAGAAACCTGCTGCGACAACAAACTAGAACATAATTGCAGGCTGGAGCAGAGAGCTCCCTCAAAACCAGCTCCAAGTCACACCAGTGGGACGTGGTAGCTCAATTAGACCTTTTTCTCTTGTTCAGGTTTGTTTTCTCTGCCTCTGCTGGCAAATACTAATTTCAGTGATTTCCGCTGAAGAGTTTGAGACCTGAAAATTCACTACACTTGGTTGATGTATGTACCATAGTTCAAATCAAAGTTGATGGAAATGACAAGCTGTAAAAATTCCTTGACTGGGTCTATAATCAGTCACACAATGTTCCCCTCACCCCTGCAAATTCACAATTAAGAGTCACATATCCTTCTTTGCTGTAGAGCCTAGTATACCTTTACTAACATTATGCAGCTCTTCCTCAGACAACCAAAAAATAAGTTAACTCCAAGATATTTTTTCTTTTTTCCAGTTTTGGCAAATGATTTGCAAATTTTCTGTATTTTTTTAAACTAGGTTCAAGATCTTTTTTTCCTGCACTTTTTTTTAAAGTAGGTTTATTTGGTTTTCTTATTTGTCTGGTTTTTAATCTATATGCAGTCTACTTTGGAAATAACAGGAATGCTAATTTTTGTTTTCCAGGATTTTCCTGCAGGACATACCACCAAAAGTGGGCATTTGGGATTTCTCTCCAAGCTTCACTTCCTGGAGTCAGGTGACTAGTGTCTGATGAAGAAGACTGTTGCCTATGAAAGCTCATGGCTCTCTGAAACAGTTAATTTCTAGAAGTCCCACCCTACACTGCCTCCTGACAAGATAACATGAAAATCCGATTTTGTGCTTGTTTAACACACACACTTTTTCTGCCTCAAATGGCTGTGGAGAAGAGTTTTCAACTCTGAAGTCCTAAAAGCTTAAAAATCAGAAAGCAAATATAAAAATAAGAAAAATCATTACTCTTTTAAAACCCAAACATTTGGAGAGCCCTAACTATTGCTCAATGTTTGGGTGTGATGTGGCTGGAATAGATATTAAAGCTTTAAACAGACTCAGTTTTCAGGATGGTCATTCAGCATTTATGTTCAATAGGTGCTAACGAAACCAAACCCACAAAGGGTAAGGTTCAAGACTTCATCCAGAGTTAGGAACAGATTTTTTTTTTTCGCCAGACTTTCTCTCTCAAGAGCTCAGCTTTCACTACCTTAGTTCCTATGTCATTGCAGATGGTTTCAGACTAGGTCACATCTTATAAAATATACGCCTGTGCCAATGCATGGCAAGCCCTGTTATGTGACAGTTATTTTGTTTCAGAGCCCTAACCCAGCTCACAAACAACAAAGGCTAGGAAATGAATTGCCTTTCTTTTACCTACTCCCATGTTCCAACTTTTATGCCAGGCTTGAATTTCCAGTGTCAAAATACAAAGGAAAAAAAAATCCCCCCCCCAACTCTTAACTCTTTTTCAGATGAGTGGCTTTTCTGTGGGGGGGGCAGCTCCTGCCACTACATGCACCCCAGGGGGGCATGGGAGGCATGTGACCCCAGATCTGTATGTGAGCGAGGGCAGGCTGCTGCTGCGGGTTGGGTCTGGGGCAGCACCGAGCTCTTCCCGGCAGCGGTCTGGGCCAGGCTGTGTTCAGGGCAGGTGGCAGCAGTGTTGGCAGGGGACTACAGGAGGGGCTGCAGCCACCCCAAAATTCACCGTAGCCCTCCTCCCAGCACCACTGCTTGCCCCGAGTGCAACTCTGCTGAGAGCTTCCTCCTACACCCCGTCCCAGCTGTGCAGCGCCTGCCTCAGCCCCTCCCTCACCGCTGGGGCCTCAATCTGCACCCCCCCCCCGACCCCCCTTCCCTCACAACAGACTTACCAGCCAGACGTGGCTGCTCTCCAAGCTGCAGGGCTGCACTCCTGACTGCACACATGCATAAGGCATTTATTGGCAACATTGGGCATATCAGCCAAAAAAAGCCAACTGCCAATACTGTCAATTTTCCTTACATCGGTGCCAATGTATCAATGCACCTCTAGTCATTAATTCACAGTATCTGTAGCAGAAAGCCCCTTTTCCTCTTGCCTGCAGCTGCTCTCCCCTCCTTGGATATGTTTTTCCTCTTCTACCTTTTCTTCCTTCCTCTTTCTTTCACTTTAAGATAAGGAATTGTGTTTTGAAATTTGTATGTGTGCATTTTGCATCTCCCCTTGTATTTTGGTATTTTTATCTATTTGTGTGCCATGGCATTACTTTTGTAGCTTATATTTTGTACTCCTCACCTTTCAACTTTCAACTAAATGTGTTTAGTTTCATAAGTAAGTTATACATTGTAACAAT
>NW_005842609.1:39418-52533 GCF_000455745.1 Alligator sinensis
CTGAGTTAATCAACGCCGGGGACCAACTTTTGGGATGAATATCTCCAGATCGGCCGCTCCCAGAGCCCTATTCGAAATTCATCAAAAGCCTCCCAAACCTGCACGTACATGCGGACGACCCCTGGGGCTGACAGATGCCATCCAGTAGCCACCGAGGGGGGGAAGCCCCATGAGGGTCAACAACCCCTGCTAAGGACAGATAAAAAGCAGTGAAAAGTGACCCTCAGTGGCACCCTCTTGATCTCCATCTTGACCAGCACCCGACCTGTCCAACCAGAAGGACCAGCCGGTGACCCCCTTCTGGAAGATAACACCACGCTGAAAGAAGCCTCAACGACAGACTCCAGCGCCTGTGGGATAGGGATACCTGACTCTTGTAGCTTGCGTGCGTCAGCCCCAAGGTTTATGATTTAACTCATTACAGTGTTTCAATCCACCTAATAAACCAGAATTTTAAGGATCCCGAGTTGGACATTTGTAGCCAACATATCAATCTCCCAGATTGCTTTCAATAGTCACCAGGAGATTGATGCCAATTCTGGTAGACTCCCAGCCAAGCCGGGAGGGTTGGCATTGGCAACTCTATGAGGAAGGGATAAAACCCATTTCAAATGACAGAGTAAAGGGAGAGTTAACAGGTTATGATAAATATTCTCCTTAAGTTGCTCCTTCTAAAGACCCCTGCAACTGCTCTAAATTGAGGAGTTGAAACTTCTCTAACAGCACAGATGTCCCCACAGACATCCAGACAGAAGCAAAAGCTCTGCCAGTGAGATAAGGAGCTGCCACAAATTACCTCCGCCTCCCAAACCTACCTGCAAAGGCTCTTGAGAAGACAGCACACTCCTGAACAAGGACATTTCCATGCAAGTTCCAGAAATGAGATCCTCTCAGTCAAGTGACAGACATTTCAATCCACATTAAGAACCAAGGAATCCACGTTTGTTCCCTCTCTCTTTCAGCTGTCAGACACAGCAGAGCATTCACTTTCACCAAGGGCGTGTGAATCTCCTGAAGTCAGACACACCTGAACCAGCTTTACTTCAGCTAGCTCTAGCACCAAGAGCAGCAAAGCTGAAGGCCACCTACCACACTACACACCTGAAACCCATGGTCCCTTTCTCTATAACTGGAGTCCAATCTTGCTAGCATGCCTGTGGTCAGACAGAACTTCACCCCTTTAAAGGGGAAGGGCAGTTGCCACTCGGGAGGGCATCCGCTGTTTCAGTAACCCTTACACCCGCAAATTCCACTAGCGATACAGTTTGCTATAGGAACTGTATATGAAACAGGATTGAAGTCATAATGGTTTTGCTTTACTTGTCATAGGAGCTTGCAGATATAAAGTTACAGGTGATCCAGCATGAGCTGTTACAGGGATATATAGGCAAGTGTTACGTCTGGCTAGGCCCCATGTGGTGCAATCATACCAGCAACAGCGATGTACATATAGCCAAAGCTACACGTATCTGGCACTGGATGACTGAAGCATAAAAAAAAAAATTGCCTGCCAGTACTAAATCGCACCCCTCTAAAGACCAGCGGTGCACATATACAAAACCATAGTGCAGAGAGCACTTCATAGACAACTATCCCCGAGGGATGAGTGCCAGGCACCTACTCTATATCTAAGATTTATCTTTTAAGATACAACATGGAAGGACAATTGCTAAAGTGCAATGGGCCCAATGTGGATCTCTCACGAGACAAACTAAAGTCCTTACCTCTTCCACACACTCCCTGTCTAGCTCAGGCACTGAACTAAATGGGGCTTCATTCCACAGACTGTAGATTTCAAACTGCAGTGGTTGTACAATTAGAGTTTTTAACCTTTGCAAAAGAAAATGCTCCTAAGCCTCAACTGGAAGGTTAATGCTGCAGATCCATATTTGCCCACAGGCTAATGATGCAGAAAGATAAACATGTCTGACTAGTCATGGAGGAGAAAAAGGATTCAGCTGAAACCCTCCAATTTACCTACACCTGTCTGAGAGATTTTCAAAACCTTGTGTGACTGCAGGGTGGAAACTGTAGAGCAGTAAGTGCTGTAAGTGGGGTACTTAAGGGAAAATGTTGCGAGGGACCACCATCAAAACGAGCAGATCAGAACAACTTGACAAGCACTGAAATTAAGTTCCTGTAGAACTCTGCTTAAGAAACTTATTGGTCCTTTCAAAGCAATAAGAAACAGAGATCCCAGTGAAACTTGTCTTTCCTGAATAAATGGCTAGGAAGGGCTTGCTGGACAAAGTAATGAGTATTACGGGCAGTAATTCTTTCCTCCAAGGTGCAGCAAAATCCAACTTCAATAAAGAGGACAACTTCAGGAATTCAGCAAAAGATTCAAAGAGCCCAAGTCACAGCCCAGTAAATATTACCATTTATCAAGAGCCCAGGTCACCTATAGGGAAAAATATAATTCTCAACTGAATGGTAACTTGAGTACTTGTTGGCTTTTCTGGCTGTGAATTCCGACATGAACTGGAAATCTTTTTTTCTTTCCTGTGATCTGTACGTGCTTTTTCTGGTAGTAAATAAAAACTAGCTACTGAGGAAGACCACAACTGTTTCTAGCACAGAGCTTGGTTTGGCAGGAGTCTTCTCCTATATCAAGGGTGCTCAATGTAAAGCCTGCGGAGCCATAACATCTGGCTCACAGGGCTCCTCCATGGGACAGAAACTTGGTAGCAGCGAGCAGTGAAAGCTCCAAGCAGCTGGCTCTAACCTCACTCAGGTCACTGCCTGTGCACTGGGATTAGGGCTGGGCCACCACCACAAATCCAGATCAGGCCAGGCTGTTCCCTACCCCCAACCTACACACCCAGACTAGGCTCACCCAGCTCTGCCCTCCTCCCTCCCCCATGTCTGGATAGGGACAGAGTTGCTTCCTCCCCATTTCCCTGTATCCAGATAGGGTCCCCCCTCAAATCCTGGTCCCAATTCAGATACTCCTTCTCCCCTAACCTCTGCACATCTGGATTGCAACCACTCTGCTCCCTCCCCCACATGTGGAGCAAAGCTGCCCTGCCCTGCCCTGTCCCACCCCACCCCTGCCCCGTGTATCTGGACTGGGACCAAGACTGGGCTGCTTCCCCCTGCTATCCCCGCACATCCAGATTAGAGCCACTCAGCTCCACCCCAGACGGACAAATCAAGGTCAGGGTGTGCAACCACCACAGCCGGATCGACCAGATGTGGCTAGCAAAGGAACATGGCACCACCCATCTGACCTGTGGGACGAAAAAGCTGGGCATCACTGTCCCTGATCACGGGAAACCCCAACACTGGTGATCTGTCTCAGTTACAGTTCTTTAGCTCCAGTTCAGAGTAATGTTGAAGTTAAAGGAGAAGCTTTTAAAAGTAAAAACAAGCTACCGTTTTTTTCTGTTCCTCTGGCATGGTATCTAGTTTTAATCTATGGGCTGCGAAAGAAGATGCAAGATCAGTATTCAAAGTTGGATGACTAGTGAAGACTACCAATTCTGCATTTAGACAGTCAAAACCCATAAATACCTATTTTGGGCACTGACGCACGGGTGTAAGAGGTCAGAGTTGGTACTTCTGTTTTAAAGTTTGACTCAGGGACTAGATACCCTGCTATCAGTGGTGAATACATTGAAACTGGTTGAACCATGGGGATAATTGCTGGACAGCTTTATTTTAAGAAAAGCACATATTAATTTGCTATCTGCCCCATCCCTGGTGCAACCAACCATCACAAAAAGTGCAAGGAGTTTTAAAACTTCAAGGAAACCTTTCACATGCTATGTATGATTTACAGATGTGCCCCAAACAGAATGATAAGTGGTAATTACTAAGGAAGTGATGCCAAACACATCAGGCACCATCTTTATAGACAGAAACCAGAACAACAACTGTTTACCTGAAATTGTACCAAGAACAAGTATGAGTGAATTGCTGAGGAGGAGCAGCAATTGGAGGGAAAAATTTATCCTGACCTGCAAGAGGGAAGGTTTTTTTAGGATGATGTCTTTCATTGGACCAACTATGTAGTTGGGATAGAAACAGACAAGCTTTTGAATGCAAGACATTATTCCTCAGGTCTGAACATAAAGGACACATGCCGGATGTCTGCTCTGACTTGATTAAACACATGTATTCAGTGTCCCCACACTTCAAAGTGGCAGCGGGGGTGCTTTAACTAAAACTCGTGAAACCCCCACTGCCATTTTGAAGCGCAGGATGCTGAATACACATGATGCTGTGGGCGCTTTAGTTAGAGTGGCTCCCAGAGCTGCTCTATTTAAAGTATTCCTCCCTGCACCCTGGAGCACATGTAAAATGCCCAAAGAGCCAGGAACAACACAAACGTATATTTTAATAGTGTACCATTAATAGGAATTTTGCCATTGATTTCACAGATTCATAGATTCCAGGGTTGGAAGGGACCTCAGTGGGCCATCTAGTCCGACCCCCTGCCCCTTGCAGGGATGAAAAGGGTCACCAAACCTAGGGTCATGTGATCCAAGCCAGGTGCCTGTCCAGTCTCCTCCTGAAGACCCCCAAAGACAGGGCGAGCACCACCTCCTTTGAGAGCCCATTCCAGAGCCTGGCAACCCTGACCGTGAAGAACTTTTTTCTAATGTCCAGTCTAAACTTTCTCTCCAGTAGCTTATGGCCATCACTTCTCGTTATTCCAGGGGGTGCCCTGGTGAACAGATCATCACCTACTTCATGTTGCTCCCCACTTATTAATTTATATGCTGCCACAAGGTCCTCTCAGCCTGCTCTTGGAGAGGCTAAAGAGGTTAAGGTCCCTTAGCCTTTCCTTGTAGG
Source organism: Alligator sinensis (assembly GCF_000455745.1). NCBI lineage: Eukaryota > Metazoa > Chordata > Crocodylia > Alligatoridae > Alligator > Alligator sinensis. The sequence goes on from NW_005842609.1 coordinate 44,216, forward strand.
GCCTTCCCTGCAGGCCTCCAATCAGATGAGTGGTTCTTCTTTGGACTCTCTCCATGTTGTCCGTATCCTGCTTGAACTGCACTGTCCAGAACTGGACAGTACTCCAGCTGCAGCCTGACCAGTGCCGCGCAGAGAGGCAGAATCACCTCCCGGGACCTGTTTGTGAAGCACCTACGGATGCACGACAAGGTGCGATTGGCTCTGCCGACTGCTTTATCACATCGGTGACTCATGTTCATCCTGGAGTCAGAGACTCCAAGATCTCTTTCTGCCTCAGTGATGCTGAGAAGGTCGCCCCCCAGCCTATAGGTATAATGGCAGTTTTTCTTCCCTAGGTGCAGCACCCTGCACTTATCCTTATTGAATTGCATCCTGTTGTTCTCTGCCCACTTCCCCAACCTGTCAAGGTCAGCCTGTTTCAATGGAAACAAAATCCGGTCATTTGGATTCTCTTCAGTACTTGCTCTAGAAATACTCATATTGAATCACAGAGTCAAAAAGACACTGTAAAAGGCATTGCTTTCAATTTAGTAGGAGGAAAAAACCCTTAAATTATTATTACTTGCCTTTTCATAAGCATTTAATTTCATTTCTACCTAGGAGAACTTTTACAATCTTTTCTCCTATGCCGAAAGAAGGCTGTTTGTGCCTAAAAGCTTGCAATTAAAGATTTTTTTTTTTTTTGCAAAGATCTAGTTGGTCTTATAAAAGATATCACCTCTAGCACGAGTTCTGATTCCTTTTGCCTCTAGATCAACACAGCTACAACCTGGATACCTTTCAAGACCTGGGCATCTGTCACCAAAGTCACACTAATGTGACTCACAATATATTTTTTATTAAAGAGATGGCTGGTCAGAAATAATAAATAAACCAAATGTCTTCAAAGTGATTGTAAGCTGTGTATTTATTCAATCCAGTTGGCTGCCAAATAAAATGACTCCCAGAACATATGGTACAGTGCACTGGAATGCAGCAGGGGTTTTTTTTGCATTACAGATGTTTATAAAGCAGGAAGCTTAAGAGAAAAAGTGTCTGTTTTTTGCCTTTTAAAATAAGGCAAAAATTTCATCTGAAGTCTTATTTTGATTCTTGCTATTTTGGATTTTCAAGCTCCTGGCTTGAAATTGCCCACTTCCATTTTTCTCCTCTGAACCTATAGTTTTCAGAAATAGTGTCTTCCAGTTATATGACCTCTGGCCCGAGTTCCAGAAAATGATTTCATCATTGCACACCTTTATGACCGTACACAGCAATGCTCTGACACTAGGTGTCACAGAAGGTTAATCTTTATACGTGAACATAGTGAAATGAGCATTTCCTGTGCTGCATTTTTGTTGCAAAATGTAGTGAAACCTGGTTCGTGGTAATTATGTGTAAACAAGATGTCTCTACAACCTGAGCAGTAGCATTTGCTGCAATCTTTTTTGGTCAGCTATCAAGTCTTCTGCTTTATTCAGTGACATTTTTAAAGTATGCTAACCAGTAATTTCTTAGCATCTGAAAAAATACTGAGATCATTTAATCAAGGAAGTTTACAAGTAGATCCCAGGTGATGACTGTGAAAGCTTGGTTGGACCTACACAAGAAATTTAAATGACCAAATTAAAGTAACAGTACATCTTACACAAGAATGCAAGATTGTGACTGGGACCATGCAAAATAGAGCAATCCCAACTGATTGCATCTCCTGTGCTAGTTGCAAGTGTACCCAATGTTTTATTATGCTAAACCATTCATAAATAACTGCATCTCGCTATGTGACTGTATCCTCCTTGTTGACACATCTTCCCTTGATTGAGGCATATTTCTCGGAACAGGCATTCAATGTCTGTTTGGGGGTTTGCAAATGCCTCCATAGACCATCACTGGTTCAGAATATTTTGGGTTCTGCCCCACTGTTAAAACAACTACCCCGAACAGTGTCCTGTAATCAATGCCCCAAGGTATTCCATTCAGTCAATCAAGACCTGTCCCATTTATGTGTAACCTCCAGACTGATCAAACAACTCACAAAAACAAGTTTCACAACTGAATGACCCAAAACAGGATCTGAGCAGTTAGCAATTGTAATATGATGTTCTCTCCCTACCTGCTTTGTTTGGATTTTAAATCAACCAACTATCAAGAAGGAATGCTTTGAAACTATACAACTGAAGAGTATAAGAACGAAACAGTTGCCGGCAAAACCTGCCTCAAGAGGAAAGAAATCACTCAAGAACACAATAGCAGCAACTAAGCACCCAGCTCTTTTCAGGCTATGCATCCACACCTTGGAGGAAGCTGTAAGGATTCATATATTTCTAGGGTCAGAAGGGACCTATTAGATCATTGAGTCTGACCCCCTGCTCTGGGCAAGAAAGACAAGCACCTGGTTGGGGTCACTTGACCCCAGCCAGGTGCTTGTCTAATCTCCTTTTCAATACCTCCAAGGTAAGGGAAAGCACCACCTCACTTGGAAGCCCATTCCATATTTTTCAAGCCCTCACCATAAAGAATTTCTTTCTGATGTTCAATCTGCTCTCCTTCATTTTATGGCTGTTTCTAGTAAGCCTGTTGTCATGTTAACCCTGAAGTGTACTAGCTAAGATCCCATTCTTTTGATAACACCAAGGCAGTAGAAGGCCCTTGATGTCAACTGACTTGAATTCTACCTTTTGCATCTTTACTTCCCTTCCCACCCCAAACATGGTGGGGAAGGAACAAACCAGACAGACCTTAGAGTATGTCCTGAGCCAGTCATCAAATATGTTTTGGCAAACCCAGGAAAGGGAGCTACCTGTAGGGGTCAGGACCCTTCACTGAGAATATCATACTTGAAGCTGCTGGATCTACTTGCTCAAGGGCAAACATCCACCATAAAGTAATTTGAAGACAGCAGCACTAAGGTAGGTACATCCCATGAGAAAGGCTTTATGGTGAATTGCAAAATGAATCTCAGCCATAATTAACTGGTAGTCAGTGCAAAGGTGTAACGTACTGCCTATAGTAGTTGCAATATTTGCATGTTGTTAAGGCATAAGCAAATGCAGACCTCTGTTACATAAAATGAGACAGGTATTAATATATTCTACCCGTGTGATAAAACAAAAGACCTACACAGAACCAAGCTTGTACCAACAGAGTATGGAACATACCTGTTCATCTACCTTCCTCTGAAGTTGAACCACCTTGTTCTCCATGCCAATATTGAGTCTCTTTAAGTGCTCTGCTGATCGCGCCTCTATCTTCAGTGCCTTTAGCTCTTGCTTGGCCTTCATGCGCCTGTAGTAGCACTGGAGAACCACAGTGGCACACCTGAGGCGTAGAAACTGTTTACGAGCCAGCCAAGCCCGGGAGTGTTTCTGGATGATGGTAGCTTTGTGCTCCAAGAGTATCTAGGAAAAATAAAGTGTGTTAATTCAAGAGGCATTAGTGAAAAATGAGGATACACTAAAGCATAGAACAAAGCTGCCCTGGGCTGATAACTGTCCCTATCAAACAAACTGAATAGCACAACTCTATTTCCTATGTCTCTCTCTTTCACCCCAAGTTTTAAAGTAGCAATTCCTCAAACCAACGTTTTCTAAGAAAATAATCACAGGCATGATAAATAATAATCTAATGACTGCTATTTTAGAGGGTCTTTAGTCCTTTTCACATTTTCTCTTTTGAATGGCTCCTGTAATTATGCTATCCTACCACTTCAGACACTAAAGTACTTATTCTCACATGACCACATGGTGCCACGTTCCCCTCCTGGAAATTGCAGAAGTGAGACACAAAGAGATCAAGGCCCAAATCTACAAAGGTAGCTGAATGTTGCGAAGCTGACATGTTGCAGCTAACTTTCAGGCACCTGGATTAAAGTATGGCATCCATACCCCCTCAGTCAGGTGCCTGAGCTTCATATACAAAACATAGTGGGAGAGTCAGGCATCCCAGACAAGCCTGGAAGGGTTAAGCCAGAGAGGGAGCATGACTGGGCACTGCTAAGACGCTCATCATGGAGAGGGGAGTCCTGGGTTTTGGTCCCAGTTCACAAAATCGATTTATTTAAAAGATTGTGACAAGACATGTGCAAAATAGAACTGCAGGTACCTAAAGGGTTTTGCCGGCAAATATTTGTAGGTGCAGACAGGGTTAGAGAGGGGGTTTGGATCCAATAGTTACATTCATACTCTAGGCTTTAAGTTCTTTTGTTCATCTGGACTCAAGCAACATGTCCAAGTCACACACTGAATCTGCATCACAGAATCATAGACATCAAGGGCTGGAAGGGACTTCAAAAGATCATCAAGTCCAATCCCCCAGCTCTGGGCAGGAATACTATAGATCAAATGATCCCAGCAAGGTGTCTGTCCAGTCTCCTGCTGAAGCCTTCCAAGGTTGGAGACTGCACCACCTCCTTGGGAAGTCTATTCCAGACTCTGGTCACCCTTACCGTAAAGAAGCTCTTTCTTGAATCCAACCTGAAACCAGCCTCCAACAGTTTATGGCCATTGTTCCTTGTCCTCCCCTGGGGCACCTTAGTGAACAGTTTCTCCCCCAGCTCCTGATATTCACCCCTTACATACTTACAGATGGCTGCCAAGTCCCCCCTCAGTCTTCTCTTCCCCAGGCTGCACAGTCCCAGATCCCTTAGTCTTTCCTCATAAGGTCTGTCTGTGGTGGAGGAAGAAATGAACCTGGGTCTCCCATGTGGCACCCGTCTGCTCTGTGTTGCTGAGGGAGCCCTGGCACCCAGCTTGTTGGACTTGCAAAGGACTTTTTCTATACCTCCCCTCACCTCACACACACCTCATCTACCCAGAACTAAGCAGAAGAAAAGTTTAATAGGCATCTCGGGCTGTACATTTCCCGGTCCCAGTATGGGAGGCCTATTTAAACTTGATTGACTACAACTCGGTTGCCAGGTTAGGGAATGCTGAGGCAAGGGACCGAGTCAGAGGGGGTACAGGTGACATTCGAACAATGGTTAAGGGTTCATCACAGCATCCAGCCCATTGGAGTCCTGACCACAAATGCTGCCATACTTTTCCTGGGATGACTAGTGGAAGTCCTCCCCACAACATTTATAAAGTACTCCAAGTAATCCCCTTGAGTCTGTTAAAAGACTACAGTAAAATCTGAGAGTCATGCTAAGCTGAGGCTTATTCACAACAGGTAGAATACAAAACACTTATGCTGACTTCACAGTGCAAGCATGGCCAAGCCATCTGAGAAGAAACAATGTGGTATCCCTTCCAATATATTGTCTATATTCATAATAATTTCAAGCTGGCTCCTAGGTGTCTGGTTACTCCTTAAAACTTAAATGTTCTTCCTGGTTGTTAATCAGTTTCTTGAGATGTTCCAAACCAGATAACCCCTTGTCACTGAAAAAGGTAATTCATTTAAATTTAAACTGTTTATATAACAGGATTTTCCCTGTCAATTATGGTTTGGGACCCTCTTGATTTACACAATTAAAAGAATGCTTTGAAAAGGCTGGACTAAGGGTATAAGAAAGCTGTAAAGCAGCAAACAGTGTGCTTCAAGAGAGAAATTTCTGACACCATCTGCTGTTGTTCTCAAGAAGCTGGGAGAAACAGATAGTCTTCCTTCAAGGATTCTGCTGGGAACTTTGCTGGTCAAATAATCACCCGAGTGTTTTGGAATGGTAAGATCCCAGCTGTCATTCTCTCTCTTTCGCTCTCTCTTTTTCTTTTTCTCTCTAGGCATAGCTTTCTGAACCTACATTGTATTAGTTAAGCTTGAGCTAGGTTTCCCCAAATACTCAATTAAACCAGGGTAATATTGTAATTGTTTTTGTTTGTTTTCCCTTGCAAGTCTATTACTACTAGTACCATTATAAATTTCATATACTTAGCAATAAATAACTTTTTTAGTCAAACTGGTGATAACCAGGTGTATTTTTCCTTCTCTACTTCCCCTTCCCCACTTGCTCTGCAGCAATGCTTCTTTTACCTAAACCAAAAGATCCCTGTGAAGCCCAGAAATACCGTGGGGTCTGCTCATCAAGAGGCTACCACTACTAGGACAGTTAGGGCAAAAGATTGAAAAGATTGGGACGTGCTGAGTTTCAGACACGTAAGAGGATCAGCTTGTACAGGCTGATAGACCCAGTTTGGCTCAGACGTGCCTTAATGAACTGAATGCTGGCCCATGAAGGTGTCAACTGGACACCCAGCCAGATTTGGAGGTATTCTGTTCACCTGTGTGTTTGTGTCTGACTGCATTTTATTGTTACCTTAATGAACTGATTCCTGGCATATAAGGGTGTCAGCCTGTACATGCCGATCAACCCAGTGTGTGTGGGTGGTATAAGACTGATTTGGTGGCTGGAGGAACCCAGCCCCACTGAACCCGAGTTCTGCAACATAGCTCCATTGGGGGTCAGGACTTGCAGAAGGGAGAGATACAGCTCCATACAGAAACACAAGTAACACAAGCAACACATTGATAAAATTACAAAGACCCTAAAAATGTATCCCTAATAAATGAGCACACCCCAAGGTGATGGGCAAATCTAGTAACACATCTCTGGCTATTGCTAAACGACTATCATTTTTCCTCACGGAGCCCTTCCTTTTATCTATGTGGAGTTTGAGCCAAAGTGACACAAATCCATTGACTTGGAGAGCTTTAGATGAAGCTCACAAAAGATTCAGATGTCCTGGTGCCCAAAGCCATCTGATTGTTCACAGAGCAAATACAGAATATACAACTGTCATCTATGTACCTTTACTCTGACCCGAAGAAATAACTAGTACATTTTGAGCTTGGTCAAAATGAGGTCTTGACCTCATTCCTACACCCCCAACAGATACAATTTTTTTCAAATACCCATGCTTGAACTGCTTCTATGAAGTACAAACTCTAAATGGACTTATTTGCCCAACTCCTTTCCATGTGCTGTACATGCCCACTCTGTGACCACAGTTTAATAGTTGGTAGGGTCAGAAGAGACCCAAGCAGATCATCAAGTCCGACCCCCTGCCATGGGCAGAAAAAAAATACTGGGGTCAAATGACCCCGGCTAGGTGATTGTCTAGCCTCCTTTTGATGACCCCCAGGGCTGATGTTTAAAAATTGAACCTCTACTATACTAATTTGTTTTATTGTGTCCACTGACTGCTTTGTAGAGTCACACGGACTTGCCAACATATGGCAAAAGTCTCGTTATCCTTTCAATGACATGTGTTGCTGACTAGGCTTTGATTTTTCTGAAAGTGACTCAGTTTTACATTATAAAGATTATTTTTAATTGTGATGTTTAATAAAAAAAGTGCATGTGGCAACGTATCACAATATGGATAACCTGTAAGCAAAATTCTGCTTAAAGGTCACATGACTTTACAACCAATTTTCTTGTACCACTTAATTCCTACAAACTTATTAAGTTCAGTCAAGTAAAACTTATTTTCTTGCATTTCCAGCTAATTTTTCCAAATCTGATCTTTAATACATTCAGCTTCAAACAGGAGCCCCAAAGTTTTCCTAGACTGAACTATGCTGCAGTCATTTAAGAAATAAAATAGACGGAGTCCAAAGCATTAGGACTGCTCAGTTGTCCCCGGAAAGCAGCACTGCACAAACTTCATAGAATTTCTGTAACATCCAAGGGCTTGCGTATACTTGCAAGCTAATCTGGAATAAGGGAGCATGTGAATTTGAAGCATAACTCTTCTGAAACAATTTTGTGCATAAACAAGCCCTTGGCCTTGACCTGCAGCCATCCTGTAAGTTTGAATCTTGCCTCATGAAGAGAGACTGCCAAGGACACCAAGTTTCATCAAGTATATTGTGGTCTAGAGACGTGAATGGCTAATCATAATGAACTAGTGAGAAAGCTTCTGAAGTCATTTTGTGACTTAAAAATCAAGGTTTACACTAATATTTTCAGAGGATGATAGGAGAATATGGGGACAATGCTGCAAAATATAGCTTTGGCTACATATCAGGATTCGTAACTGAACTATTCCAGTTTCCAGCAGGGGTTGGCAATCTGTGGCCTGTGGGCTAGATCTAACCCATAAAATCATTAGCTCTGGTCCATGGATGTGAGGTTTCATCAGCATTTGGCAGGGTAGGAAGGCACTTGCCTCTGACTCGGGCTGGGTCATTCCAGCCCACGGCCAGAAAAAATTGCCTACCCCTAGTTTATAGTTATTCAGATTCCAGAAGCCTGCTTTGTACCAAGTCTTCAACACTTAATTTTTGAGGTGAGACCAACAAAATAGATAATTAAAAATTCATGTTTTTGAATGGTGCTAGAAGAAAAAAAAAAAAAAGCCCTGAAGATGGACACCCCCAATCTATAAAACCAGTGTTGC
>NW_005842609.1:52560-60360 GCF_000455745.1 Alligator sinensis
TCCTGCTCCACTGCAGGGGCTCAAGTGGAGGTCCGTTTCAGAAGATAGGTCAACCGATTTAATTCTGAACCTCTTCCTTAAGTTCCTCAAGTTACTTGTACCTTTGTTCATTACCAGCAGTAAAGAAGCCTTTTGTCCTGTGGCTGTCTGACTTCTGAAATCTGGACTAAAAACAATCAGTACACTGCAAATAAGCTATTGATTCACCATCAAGGACAATATTTTTTAATAACTGCCAGGTGAATATGAATTTCAACTCATGGCTTTGGAGGTGGGAGGTCCCCTATGCCATTCCCATCTCCTAAGCCAGGCTAATCTGTTTTGTATAATATATTCTGGTCATCAAGACTTCCTCTCCCTTGCATTACCATGTTAAAATGAAGCAGATGACTGCAGAACATCCAAAAGTGACCGACTAACCTTTCATCTGAGCTTGCATTAGATACACTTGTAACAGCTCAAACACGAAAACTGTTCCTCTGGTAGGTTTTCCCCTTGGGGCTAGATAACATTTATAGATTTCCACTATGGCCATCAGCTTCCACTTATGAAACTAACTTCATTAAGCTAGTCCATCAGAGTACTGACACCCAGCCATTTGTTTGGACATTGCTGCAATATTTTTAATTAACACTTGTGAACTTGGAGGACTAAAAGCTCTGAGTTTGGAAAGAGATCCCAAAGCATCCATAATAAATACATGGCTGATCTTGCTTCCTTTCAGGTAAATGTAAAGGCTTTCCCCATGTGTAACCCCAACATGGAAACATTTTGTGAAGTAGCTATACCTTGTGGTAAACTCTCCTGACAAACATGCCTCGAGCAAAAGCTTGAATAGTGATAGTGGCCTGGCGGATATTCTGGAAAGCTCGAAAGATCCTGAGCATTCGATATTGTTTCTGGAAGATGATGGCAGCTCTTGTTTTCCTTAGGTGGTCTGCTAACCTGTGAAGCACATGGTAGGGGAAAAAAAAAAAAATGTATAAGGGTCACAACTCCAAATAATCATGACACTTAAGGATGAGGATCACAAGCTTCGCTATGAAATTCAACTAGACATCAGGCTCACAGTGGTGGCAGAGTCACTGTGGAAATAAAGGCTAGGAACGACACGGTTCAGAGTATGACTCATTCATTTTCATCATGAAAATATAATCTATTAATGCAATCGCCTACATCGGTCCTGACTGGTAGTATGCTAGGTTGGTACGCAATCCTTCTTGTATGAGCTGTTTGACATTGAGAGAGAGAACATCCCAACACCAAACCTGGTAAAAGGAAAGCTTATACATTCTCTCCCATTAACATTGTATCAGGGAATATCAGATACATGAATGTTATTATGCACAATTTCATTTTCTTTCTGTTTTTAAGACTTTTTTTTTTTTTTTTTTTTTATCTTCACCTTTTCTTTTGGTTTTTGTTCTTTTCTCAAAATTACCTGAAACTCTAAACTATGGAAGTTAGCTGCTTCAGTTACTAACTAAAAATATCAAATATAGTACAAGATATCTCTTGGCTATTAATGCTTTCAGCAAAACTGCAGAAAACCAATTTGACTTTTAAATCCAATGTGCACTGGTCTGACAACATTCATGGAGCAGAACCCCAAGTGATTCCAACACAGTGAATAATTTGGGACGTGGTCTTTACTTTTGTGTGCTGCTGCCAGTCTGAAAATCTACTGGACGCAGTTATGCACACTTCATTGTCAACTCTCTTAATAAATATCCATAAAACCATGGTTTAACTCAATAGCTAGCTTGTTTCACTGAATTTACAACATATTAACTTTTCTCTGCATGAAACAAATAGACATTTGCTTTGGTTTTTAGTTTTGGTCTTAAGTTTCACTGAACTTTTTGCCAAAATGTTAAAAAAGTCTGTGTTTTCCCATGCTTTCCACTCTTACAGAGCCACAATCTGTCACAGCAGCCTATAAAAACAAAACCCATTAACAGAGAAGAGGGGGGAAAAGGGGAAGAGGAGGTTTAAATACCCCACAAGAAGAGAATGAGCCCAGCATTAAAGGATGGATCATAACATAGGAATTGCCATACAGAGTCAGACTAAAGGTCTATCTAGCCTAGAATCCTGCATCAGACAATAGCAATGGATTGGTAACAATCAGACAATTAGTAATGGATGCTTTACAGTAGAAATAAGAACCAGAGCTTACAGGGAGTGATCCATTTCCCATCAGACTCTTCCAGTCACCATCAGCCATAGGTTTTGGCATGTCCTGAGCCTAAGGTGACATCCCCGACTGCCGTGCTTAAGAGCCACTGAATGACCTACCCCCCCAACACACACATTTTCATAGCCCGTTTTGAACCCAGTATGCTATGACGACTTCCATAAAATCCCCTCTGCCAATGGGTTCCACCCATTAATTATGCAATATGTAAGTAGAGGTGCACCGATAGAGAATTTTTGGGCCGACACCAATGGCTGATTTTTAACAAGCCATATCAGCCAATTCTGATCCCCAAGGAACGCCGTGTGCAGATGAAACGAGAGGCGTACGCGCACAACGCTTTAAAACAGGCTAAATGCTTTTGCATCGCTTTAATGGTGTCGGTGTTAGCACGCCTCGGCAGCGTATTGTGCATTAATTCCAGCTGCTGTAGGAAATACAGCAGCATAATACGCCTTAAATGACTAGGGGTGCAGCAAACTAAAACTCCTTCAAGGAAGAGGAGTTTTAGTTTGCTGCCCCTACAGCCGTGGAGTGAAGCACCGGACTCTGCAGCTCCACAGCTCTGAAAGAAGCCCTGCAGGCAGCCTGGCAGCAGCCCAGGAAAGCAGCTCTGCTCAAGAAAAACGAGAAGCTTGATTTTTTCTGCCCCCCCACCCCGGAGCCTGCCTGCCTGAGCTGCTTGGGGGCCCAGTGCTTCCCTCCGTGGCTGCGGGGCCCCCCCGGAGGGAACCCCCAGCCCCCCCACCGGCAACTCGCCCTCCCCTCCCCGCTGGAGAGGCAGGTAAGTCAGCAGGGTGTGTGCAAGACACAGGGGTGTAATCAGCCCTAAACTGAAGTGGTGTTTTTTAAAACCCACCGCTTCATCTTAGGGCCACCATTTCATCTACACACGCCCAGAGTTACTTGGGCAGTAGTTTATGTAGCAACACTCCTGAATGGATGACATTAACTCAGAATCAAGGGAAAAATTCATGCTAAGCAATAAGCAACATAACTGGAAATCTAAAGGGAACTCAAACTGAAGAAAAAAAATTGCCATTAGGGCATGAAACCCACTATCCTTTCCATCTGTTCTGGACCTCTGCGGCTAGCTGGGTTGGGCTGGAGGAAGTGAAAACGAACTGAGGCAGAGAAGTCCAACACCCTTTACCCTTGAGGTCCATTATTATAGTCGCATACAAGCTAATTTGCTTGTTCAGTGTTGCACATTGGGATGCAAGAGGACTTTTGCCATCGTGCCACTTTGCTTCATTTCTCATTTAATATCAAAAGCCTGCACTTTGAAGCAGTGTTATAAATGATGATAGTAGTGATTTGTCAGGTGCTAAAACAGTGTTAGGGAGGTTCAGGTTCTCAGACTTGGCTTTGTATAGATTTTATGCTCTAAATAACCCCATCTCCAAAATCACTACCAGAGGAAATTACTCCAAATCATTGGAAGAAACATATAGTAAGCCAAGCTTAAGAACAACCATGAGATAACAAATAGGGACCTATTTGATCTCCAAGGAAGGAAGTGGGTACCAACTAGTCTACTGGAATGGGTCAGCAAAGGCAGATCCCAAATGCCATTGCTGATAATAGGGAATTACCATCCAGGGAATATTTGATAGCTTTATTAAAATTTCTCAAAGTACTTAGCAAACCCTAACCATTTAGCTTCAGTCTATGCTCCAGAGAGGCTGGTAAGTCAGGAAAAATCTTTTAAATATATGTGATTTATTGGTGCCCATAATGTCTTTTGCACTGGTGTTCAGAAAGAATCGGGCCAAGGAAGTATGGCTCATCTACTTTTAAAAATCACAGGGAGAGCTGAAAACATAAGGCAGCAATGAATCCTAGGAACGACTCCCAGGGCACTATCCTTACACCCTCTTATACCTGGCATATGCATATAAAGAATAGACTATGTTCAAAGGCACAAAATGGTTAAAAAGCACTTTTATAATCCTGGGGTGCTGCAAGAGCTGAGTACCTCTAATCTGGCCGTTCAAAATATTAAATGCCCAGGTTTCATAATGCTGAAAGGTTATCAGAAGTTTAAATGGTTCCCATAAAAACAATAGCTAGAATTAGTCACCACTCTACAGTTCCCAGCTAGTAATAACTTGCAGACCCTCCTGAGACTTACCTGCGAGCCAGATGTCCCCGTGTATACCTCTGTATGGTTACTGCAGCCTCCTTCATCCTTCTGTACTTCAGTCTCTGCAACCAGCCCCGCACAGTCTTCTGAATCATAATAGTAGCAGCTCTAAATTTATCTGCCCGGAGTTTCTCCAGATATGCCACCTGGCCTGCACGGAAAAAGATCTTGGTACGTCCAAACTGGAACTTGTCAGGATCCTTTTCAAAAGCATAAAGGAAACTCCAATTAAGACAAACATTTTCAAGAGGAACCAACATACTTGCTCAGCATAAGGCTGCAAAGATTTGAATAAAAAAAGTTATCAGTTAAATGGCGGAGTTTCATCCTTTTAACCCTACTATGCTGATTTTCATGTACTTGCATAACCACTGGGGCAGGTTATGGACCAAACCCTAATATCAACAAAATAAGTGAGAGACTTGCACATAATAGATTTGTCCCAGTGCATTAGCAGAGACTAAAGGTTTTTCACCTTGCTCTGAAAGTATCCCTGGATCCAGGGACCCTCCTGACAGCAGGGATGTCCAGCTTCACAGCATCTGGGGGCTGCCCACCACACTGTGTACATGCCATGGGGGACCACATGCAGCACAGGCTCCCTATGACCTGCACCATGAAGGCAGCAGACGCCCCACTCCTCATTGACATATAGGCAGTGCAAAACATCCCCCTCCAGCCATGCATGGGCACTGAGAACTCGGGCTCCTTTGGTGTCACACAGGCAATACAAATCCTCCTTTGAGGCCCAAGCCCCACTGCCACCACAGGTGCATACACGGGCAGCACAAGCTGCCCCACCATGTGGCCAGCAAGCTCACTGGGCCTCCTCCCACCATACTGCCTCTCCTCAAAGTCCCCAGCTGCCATGGCAGCAGAAACAATAGGTGGTGGAAATGGCAATGAGCTGAACATTAACCCCCAATGGGCCACATCCAGCCCATGTACAGCAGGGCTGTCACACTGGCAGCCCTGCCCTACATCTTACCATAACTGCATGGGGTAGAACTGAGGACTGGTGCATCTTCCTTTCTGGTTTTGGTTTCTGTCTTTCCCTGCTATGCAATGAGTATTTAACACTAAAGTTCCCATGTTCTCGGCACTCCTCTTTGTAGGCATGTTCATGTTCAAATAAGGGCAACAATAAAAAAGGAGGACCCCTAGGCTGCCTATACCTTTTGTCTGTGTAGAGGTGAACCAAAACCTGAGGTCCAAAAACTCCCAAACTTGAGAGGTGCAAGACAGGATGTGCATTGCTTTAATTTTTCATGCTGCAAATAATTCAACTAACTGCAGTGGTCACTTCACTCAGCATGTAAAGTGAAGCCTTTGAAGGACCGCAGCAATTCTCACAAAAGGAAATAAGAGCCAGAAATAAAGACCCAGTCAGAGTCCAAGCCATGGATGTGAGCTTAAAAAACAGACAATGGAAAGAACTCCTAGGGAAATGCATCTCAATTTGGAAACCACTTGAGTTAGTGAATGAGCCTGAAGAATGAACCTGATCCAAACATGGCAAACGCTGACTTTGTCTTTTTTTTCTTTTTTTTTTTTTTTAATTTTAAACAAGACAAAAATTAACCAATGGAAAAATATTGCTGTGTGTGGGCTGTTCTCACAATTCTCTTTTTCACCCTGCATTCTCTTTTACTCGTATAAGAAATTAAATGTGCAAATGGGTATATCTACCACAGTGGTCCTAAACCTTTTTAGACTTGAGGCACCCCTTGATTGATTAGAGGTGCCCCCACAATAGACTGGAAGGACCCTCAGAAAATGCCAGCTTCTAGGTTTCACTCTTTCTGAGTGCAGAAAAAAAATAGAGCAATTTTTCTGTTGCAAAGACCTGAGGAAGACCACAACAGGTTAGAACATTATTAAAACTATTTGAAAACTTTGGGTTTGTCTCATGAATCATGTTTGTACACTTAAGTGCTGCACTCCATGGCAGCCTTTAAAGGATCTCAAGGCCCCCCCAGTGCCAGGGCACCCTGGTTGAGAATCACTGTGCTACAGCAGTAGGCAAGTTCTTTACCCATTCTGTCTCTTAACCTTACTTCAGATTCTTTATGCTATACACAATGTGTGAGACTGAGCAATTCAAAGAGAGGGAAAAACATGTTTTGTAGAAATGCTAAATTGGTATAATCTACTGTACATGATTGGGCTATGCAATTCAGCTGCACAAAAAGGTCTTTTCAGCTTGAATGCAATCAATAGATCTCATGCCATGCCTCATTTACTCTCATTACTCCTTCAGAGATGATTTGATTTTGGAAGAAGCTCCTGCCGACACTAACTGCATCAACATCTGCTGTTATAGCAGATAAACTGGGAGGGAGGAAAGGGGAGATGGTATCAGTTAAGAGTTTGTGCTCCAAGGCTTGTTGCTAAAGTTTCAATCCCAGCTCACCTTAATGAGGTCTTCCAGCAGCGTTTTACAGATTTGTTTCTTGTCATTCTTAGAGATATCCCTCTTTTTCATAAGAACACGATACCTATTCAAAAAGTCATGGTAGGACCACCTGTAAACAAAGCACAGAAAAAAGATCAGACAGCATATCAGGCCTTCTTTATTAAGCTAAAATTCTGCATTAGAGATCAACCAAAACCAAAACCTCAAATCCAAACCTTTTCACATTCGAGATAAAAGGAATCAAGAAGGCATTGTTTAAAATCAGATCAGCACCTAACCCCTTCTCATTCTGTACTAGTTTGGATTCAAAACTGAAATTTGCTTTATTTTCCCGGTAGAGATGCATTTAAAAGGTACACACAAAGTTATCCGGAAAGTATCACCATCAGGTTGGATCCAAGGCTCCTAGTGAGAAGTGTTACTAAGGGTGCCTAGGCAGACAAGGTTCTTCGGGTGAATCTGATATCTTTTATTAAACCAACTTAAATAGTTGGGGAAAAAGTTTTTAGCAAGCTTTCATTTTTAAAAACCCTTCATCAGGCTGAGGAAGTACCTGCAGTTGGTGTGCCTATATACAGGCTCCAGGCTGAGGAAGCATCTGCATCTGAGGGTGCCTATACATATGCTCCAGGGTGGCAGGGGAGGAAAGGAGGGTGGAGGGAAGCATTTTACCTAGGGCAGTTCTTGGGAGTCACCGTAATTAAAATGCCACAGCATGTATTCAGCATCCCACATTTCAACATAGTGGCAGGGGCATTTTAACTAAAGTTTGTTTAACCAGCTTTACTTAAAGGGCCTCCCCCCCACTATTCTGAAATCTGGGACGCTGAATACATGAGATGCTGGAGCATTTTAATTAGAACGCTCCAGAAGAAATGATTAATCAACTCGGCTCTGATGCCTTCTAATCGGAACGCGTGGGAGCATGTGCAGAGGCACCCTGAGATTCCTCTATCACAAGCCTCATACAAGCTGTCTGAAGGATTTACAAAAATATTACCCTATTTGCTAATATAAGATGACCCCCCCCCCCCCCCCAAT